>NC_080185.1:41180399-41312610 GCF_950295315.1 Erinaceus europaeus
AGGTTCCAGGTGTCATCAGGATGCCGGCCAGACTTCCCTGGATTGAAGACCCCACCAATATGTCCTGGAGCTCAGCTTCCCCAGAGACCCACCCTACTAGGGAAAGAGAGAGGCAGACTGGGAGTATGGACCGACCAGTCAACGCCCATGTTCAGTGGGGAAGCAATTACAGAAGCCAGACCTTCCACCTTCTACAACCCACAATGACCCTGGATCCATGCTCCCAGAGGGATGGAGAATGGGAAAGCTATCGGCGGAGGGGGTGGGATATGGAGATTGGGTGGTGGGAATTGTGTGGAGTTGTACCCCTCCTACCCTATGGTTTTGTTAATTTATCCTTTCTTAAATAAAAAAAATAAAAAAAATAAAAAATTTTTTAAAAAATAATGATTGACAGTACTGTGGGATAAGAGGGATACAATTCCATACAATTTCCACTATCAGAGTTCCACATCCTATCCCCTCCATTTTTCCCCTTTTGTTGCCCTTGTTTTCATTATTATTATTATTATTATTGATGTTGTCATTGTTGGATAGGACAGAGAGAAATGGGAGAGAGAGGGAGAGAATGACAGGCACCTGCAGACCTGCTTCATCGCCTGTGAAGTGACTCCCCTGCAGGTGGGGAGTCGGGGGTTCTAAATGGGATCGTTAAGCCAGTCTTTGCACTTTGCACCATGTGTGCTTAACCTGCTGCACTACTGCCTGGCCCTCAAGTTCCCTACTCTTTATCCCTCTGGGAGTATGGACCAGAGATCTTCATGGGGGTGTAGAAGGTGGAAGGTCTGTCTTCTGTAATTGTTTCATTTCTGGACATGGGCACTGACATGTAGATCCATACCCCCCAGCCCATTTCTATCTTTCCCTAGTAGGGTAGGGCTCTGGGAAGGTGATGTTCCAGGACTCATTGGTGAGGTCATCTGACCAGGGAAGTCAGGTTGGCATCATGGTAGCTTTTGCAACTTGGTGGCTGAAAAGCATTAGAAAATAAAGCAGAACAAGTTTTTAAGTAATCAGACTTTTATGCCTAAGGCATAACATAGCTATTGTTGTTGGATAGGACAGAGAGAAATCGAGAGAGGAGGGGAAGACAGAGAGGGGAGAGAAAGATAGACACCTGCAGACCTGCTTCACCACTTGCGAAGAGACCCCCTGCAAGTAGGGAGCCAGGGGTTCGAACGGGGATCCTTTCGCCGACCCTTGCGCTTTGTGTCATGTGCGCTTAACCTGCTGCGCTACCTCTCAGTTCTCAAGTCTCGGATTTTTTTTAAAGTTTCTTTAAAAAAATAAATTATTTAAGGGCAAGGGTAGATAGCATAATAGTTATGCAAAGTCCCAGGTTCAATCCCCTGCGTCACTATAAGCCAGAGCTGAGCAGTGCTCTGTTAAAAAAAATAATATTTTTTATGGGGCCAGGTGGTGGGGCACCTGGTTGAGAGCACATATTACAATGTGCAAGGACCCACGTTCAAGCCTCCGGTCCCCACTTGCAGGGGAAAAACTTTGCAAGTGGTGAAGCAGTGTTGCAGGTTATCTCTCTCTC
Organism: Erinaceus europaeus; assembly: GCF_950295315.1. Lineage (NCBI taxonomy): Eukaryota > Metazoa > Chordata > Mammalia > Eulipotyphla > Erinaceidae > Erinaceus > Erinaceus europaeus. Next base: position 41,181,943 of record NC_080185.1, read on the forward strand.
CCTCTCTATTATTTCCTTCCCGCTCAATTTCTGGTTGCTTCTATCCAGTGAATAAAATAAAGATAATAAAATATTCATTTATTATTATTTTTAATTTGATAGGGCAGAGAGAAATTGAGAGGGGTAGGAGAGATAGATAGATAGAAACCTGCAGCACTGCTTCTGAGGTGGAAAAGTGAATGTCAAAGCAAAGAAAGTGTTAACTAACCAAACTGTAAGGAGAGAAGCAGGGGGAAAGCTTTGCAAGTGGTGAAGCAGGGCTGCAACTGTCTCTCTGTCTCTCCCTTCCCTCTTGATTTCCGACTGCCTCTATCCAATAAATAAATAAAAGACGATTAAAAACATTAAAAGGGGAGAAGCCCCAGATAACAAGAAACCTTGAGAAAGCCCCAGATAATAAGAAACCTTGAGAAAGGTACTCTGCCAAACTGTTTTTTTTTTTTTTTGCTTCCAGGGTTAGTGCCAGGGCTCAGTGCCTGCACTGTGAATCCACTGCTCCTGGTGGTCATTTTCTTCCATTTTTGTTGTTGTTGCTGCTGCTGTTTGCTGTTGTTAGACAGGACAGAGAGAAATTGAGAGGGGAAGGGAAGATAGAGAGGGAGAGAGAAAGATAGACACCTGCAGACCTGCTTTACCGCTTGTAAAGTGACCCCCTCCTGCAGGTGGGGAGCTGAGGGCGGGGGCAACTCGAACCAGGATCCTTGCACAGGTCTCTGCGCTTCACACTATGTTCACTTAACCTGGCCTCCCACTATGGTATATCTTAAGCTGACACTTCTTCTCCTTCTCCTTCTCCTTCTCCTTCTCCTTCTCCTTCTCCTTCTCCTTCTCCTTCTTCTTCTTTTTCTTCTTCTTTTTGTATTTTTCACTTTCTGTTCTTGTTTTTCTTTTCTTTTTTTGCTAGTTTATTTATTTTTAATTTTTATTTATAAAGAAGGAAACACTGACAAAAACCATAGGATAAGAGGGGTACAACTCCACACAGTTCCCACCACCAGAACTCCATTTCCCATCCCCTCCTCTGATAGCTTTCCTATTCTTTAACCCCGTGGGAGTATGGACCCAGGGTCATTGTGAGTTGCAGAAGGTGGAAGGTCTGACTTCTGTAATTGCTTCTCCGCTGAACATGGGTGTTGACTGGTCGATCCATACTCCCAGCAAGAGTGTCTCTCTCTTTCCCTAGTGGGGTGGGGTTCTGTAGAAGCAGGGCTCCAGGACACATTGGTGGGGCTGCCTGCCCAGGGAAGTCTGGTTGGCATCATGCTAGCATCTGGAACTTGGTGGCTGAAAAAAGAGTTAACATATAGAGCCAAAAAAATCGTTGACTAATCATGAACTTAGAGGCTGGAATAGTGCATATGAAGAGTTGGGGGGGGGTCTCCATTTTGTAGATAGTTAGTAGTCCTATTTTAGTTATATTCCAAAAAGCCCATGACTATACTAGTTTTTTTTTCCTGAGCCTGACATCTGATATTTAGGTGGATCCAAGTTATTGTCTGTGAAGATGATGTCATGGCTGGAAAAAAGACCAGAAAGTTGGATGAGGCAAGAGAGTAGCTTTCAAATATGGGAAAGGGGTATAAATATTGTTGACTGTAAACCCCATCGATTGATCTGATCTGGGGCCCATATTCATAAGCTGACACTTCTAAGTCCTGAAGCTAAACTTACCCTGACACAGCTCTGCAGGAAAGATAACAGTAACTAAGGCAACCAGACCCCGAGCAAGGGGTACAAGTCCCACCCCTTAACCTTGCCGCCTGTTTCTTTAATGACCCTTTCTGCTCTCATCCTGCAGCTCCTCTATAAGCTTGTACCATTCCTTTTTTCACAACGCAGAATTCTTTAAGAGCACAAGCTCTTTCTGTGGCCCGTTAACATTAATAAAGTTCCTCCTTGTTGACTCCATTGGTTGGCCCTGATTCTCGAACCCATAACACTTTACCACTCATGAAGCTTCCCCCCTGGAGGTTGGGAATGGGGGCTTGAACTTAGCTCCTTGCACATGATAGCATACACACTGAAACTAGGTGTGCCACTACTCAGACTCTGGTCTTGGAACTTTTTTTTTTTAAATCATTATTGGATAGATACAGAGAGAAATTGAGAGGGGAGGGAGACAGACAGGGAGAGAGACAGAGAGATACCTGCAGCTCTACTTCACCACTTGTGAAACTTTCCCCCTGCAGGTGGGGACCAGGGGCTTGAACCCGAGGCCTGGCACATTGTAGTGTGTGCACTTAACCAGGCATGCCACCACCTGGCCCCTGCTCTTGGAGCTTCTAGTATAGTTAGAGGGTGGGCTTAGGTGAGGATTCTTATCCCTGGGATGAGGTCTGCATGACTTGCATCTTTGGCTGGTGCAAAGAAATAAGAACTCAGTTTTTCTTTAAATATTTATTTTATTTTAATGAGAGAGAGAGAGAGAGAGACACCAAAGCACAGCTCAGTTGTGACTCCTAATGGTGCTGGGGATTGAATCTGGGACCTCAGAGCCTCAGGCTTGAAAGTCTTTTTGAAGAACCATGATGCTGTCTCCCCTGATGCCAAATAATTCTTAACTAATACAACAGCAAAAGTATAATAAGTTATTACCATCTGGAATGTATTCAGGGAATGCAAAAGTGATTCAATATAAGTAAATCTGTTATTATAATTCACAACAAAATGAATCAAAGAAGAATATTGTATGAATAATGTATTTTAAATGTTTTCATACAATCCAGTAACATTTCTAATAAAAAACATGGTAAAAAAGAGTTGAAACACTTATATAAAAAACTCCTTCCTAAAAACTAACAAAAATATTGTTTATAATAATAAAATATTAAAATGTTTCTAATATAATCAGGAATTACACTGGGATGCTATTATAATTATTGTTCCACATAGTAGCTATTCAATAATTGCAACAAAGGAAGAAAATTATTTAGCATGATGAGTTTTAAAAAAGAACCATGAAGCCAGAGTTGAGCAGTTCTCTAGGAAAAATAAAAAGTAAATAAAGAATCATAACATTTCTGCTATAAGTGTATATTCTGACAATCCAAGACAAACTAATAAATATTAATACAGTTAATAGCATTATCAAGGCTGCTGGATACAAGGCAAATATGAAAATTGTATTGTCTTTATAGTAGGATTAATGGGGGAAATAGAAATTGGGACAGTGTTTTGTTCACCAAAATGACTTAACTTACAAAATATGTCATGTGGTAGGTTTGTAATAGGCAAATTTCTCTTGGTTCATTCCTTTATCATTCCAGTTAGGGTGGAATGGGACAAAAGAGAGATTATTGGGTGAAGTTTAGAGGACAGATACCAGACCTGACCTAGCTATAAGAAACACTTTAAATATAAAAACATCACACTTGCGGGGCTGGGGAGATATAATGGTTATGCAAACTAATTCTCAATCCCGAGGCACTAAAGATCTCAGTTCAATTCCCAGCATCACCATAAACCAGAGATGAGCAGTGCTCAGGAATACAAAACAAAACAAAACAAAACAAACAAAAATCACATAACTCTTGGGGATGTTGCACAGCAGGTAAAGTGCCAGATTTGCGTGAGATTCTGAGTTTATCCCTGGCATCACATATGCCAGTGATGTGTTTTTTTTCTCTCTCTCATGTTAATAAACATTTAAAAAATTAATATAAAACACAACATAATTAAAAAAGCAAAAGCATGGATTTGGCAATGATTCTTCCCTGTGACATGAAAAATGTAGACCACTAGATAAAATATATGTAAATTGCACTAGCTCAAAATTAAAAAAAAAATTCTCTCTCTCTCTTTCTCTTCCATTTTTTATCATTGCACTACTCAGCTCTGGCTAATGGTGGTGCTGGGGTCTGAATCTGGGGAAAAAATTCTACACATGAGAGAACACAGCTGACAGAGTAACCAGGAAGGACCCCTGTGCAAAGGGAGAACACATTTACAAATCTTGTATCTGGTAGGGGGCTAGTATTCAGAGTATTTAATGAACTCCTACAACTCAGTGACAAAAAAAAAAAAAAAGAACCCATCAACAATCTGATAAAAAAAAAGAGTTGGGTGGGTTGGTAGCTTACCCACTAGAGTGCATACATCACCGTGGCTAGGACTCAGGTTCAAGTCCTTAGTCCTCACCCACAGAGGGAAAACACAAGGAATCAAAATAATGGACCACTTCCCCAGCATTTTTTCTTGTCCAAGCTTGCCAAGATTAGCAGCTGTCTTACTTGACTCAGCACACTGATGGGATTGGTTGGTACCAGGGATTGTTAGCCACTGCAGCTAGAGCTGTTGTTCTTCAGGCAGACACGAGGGGGAGCAAGAGATCAGAAAAGATCTGAGAGGTCCTAGAACATTCAAGTTCCCCGGCACCAACACACACACACACACACACACACACACACACACACACACACACACACACACACACACACACACACACACACACACACACGTAACGGTCTCCCCCTGCCAGAAGTCAGGGAAGATTGGGACAGGTGTTTGTTTTCAAATTCCAACAAAAATTACCATGCATACAAGAAACAGTGGAACATGTTCCAATCAAAGGAATAAAATAAAACCCTAGATATTGAGCCTAAAGAAACAGATTGAACTCAAACTTAAATAATAGTCATAAAAATGTCCCCTATAACTGAAAATGTATACATTCAAAAAAGTCATCAAATCAGTAATCTGATTTTTCATCCCAGAAATCAGAAAATGAAGAAAAAACTGAATTCAAAGCTAGTAGAAGTAAGGAAATAACCAAGAAGGAAGCAGAGATAAATGAAACAGAGTAAAAAATATCAGTTGAAAAAAAAATCAGTGAAATTACACATTAAAAAAAAATATCAGCAAAGTTGACAAACTCTTAGTTGTATTAACAAAAAACAAACAAAACAAAACAAACAAACAACTCCCCCTACTAAAATCAGAATTGAAAGACAGCCTATTCCAACTGATGCCAGGTAAATAGAGTTATGAGAGGGTATTATGAACATTGGTGTATCAAAAATATATAACCTAGTAGAAATGAATATAGTCATAGGAACACACAACCTACTGAATCATGAAGAGTTGGAAAATATGAACAGATAAGTACGAAGTAAGTAGATTAAATCAATTGTCAAAAACCTCCAATTAAAGTCCAGAACCAGATGGTTTCTCTGGAGACTGCAACCAAATACTCAAAGAGAAATTAACACCAATCTTCCTGATATTTTTTTGAAAAATTAATAGATTATTTTATTTTATTTTATTTTTTATTGCCACCAGGATTATCACTGGGGCTTGGTGCTAGCACTATGTATCTACCTCTTCCAGTGGCCATTTTTTCCTCCTCCCCCTTTTTATTTAACAGAACAGAAATTGGGGACCGGCTGTTGGTACACCTGGTTGAGCACATGTCACAGTGCACAAGGACCCAGGTTTGAGGCCCCCGGTTCCCACCTGCAGGGCAAGAGCTTCACGAGTGCTGAAGCAGAGCAGCAGGTGTCTCTCTGTCTCTCTCCTCTATCTTTCCCATCTCTCTCTATTTCTGGCTGTCTCTACCCAAAAAATAAATAAAGATAATACAAAAAAACACAAAACACCAAAACCCAGAAATTGAGAGGGGAGGGAGAGAAAGAGAGGGAGAGAGAAAGACACTTGCAGACCTGCTTCACCACTAATGAAGCACCCCCTATCCCCTGCAGGTGGGGAGTAGGGGTCAAACCCCGGTCCTTGTGCTGGTCTTTGCACATAGTACTATGTGTGTAAACCTAAATGAAGAGGTATCAGACACACCAAAAACTAGAAAACTTTGCCAAAAGAAATTAAAGAGACTCAAATAAATGGAAAGACATTGCATGTTAATAGCTTGGAAAACCTAATATTGTTAAGATATTCATATTCTCCAAAGCAATTTATAAAGTTAATTCAATCCTGATCAAAATCTCAGTGGTATTTTTGTATAAGTAGAACAATTCTCTGAGGTCCCAGGTTCAATCCCCAGCACCATTGTAAGCCAGAACTGTGCAGTGCTCTGGTCTTTATCTCTGTATCTTTCTCTCATTAAAGCAAAAATAAATAAAATATTAAAAAAGACAAATTAATCTGAACTTTTCAGGGATTTTTAATAGCTAAACAACTTTGAAAAAGAAAAAAAAATCTGGAGGATTTAAACTTCCCGATCTCAAAGTTGCAGTAATCAAAATAGTCTGGTGCTGGCAGGAAGACAGACAGAAAGACTGATCGAAAATCCAGAAATGTGCACGTGCATATAGTGTCAAGTGACCCTTAGTGAGGGTGCCACAACTACTCAGTGGGAAAAGGACTGTCAATTTATTTCCAGCCATAGCACAAGAATCAAGTTGGAACTGTATCTTAAGACAATACACAAAAATTTACTTGAAATATGTTAAGGACCCAAATGTGAGATGTAAAACTACAAAATTTCTAAGAGACCTATGGGGCAACAAAGCTTCATGATATTGTATGTATGTACACCCATACATACATATATACATACACACATAAACATGTGTTTTATATATTTATATTTTTTGCATATGTCACCAAAAGCATTGGCAACAAAAGCAAAAAGAAACAGATGGAACTAGGTCAGACTTATGAAAAAAAAACTTTTGTAGGGGCTGGCTGGTGGGTTACTTGGTTGAGCACACATGTTACAATGCTCAAGGACCCAGCTTCAAGCCCCGAGTCTCCACCTGCAGGGGGGAAAGCTTCACAAGTGGTGAAGCAGGGCTACAGGTGTTTCTCTATCTTTCTCCCCTTCTCCCCCTCCTCTCAGTTTCTGGCTATCTCTATCAAATCAATCAAGAGAATGAAAATTTATTTAAATATTTTGTACATCAAAAGAAAGAATTAACAGAATGAAAAGGCAACCTACAAAATATTTGCAAAACATATATTTGATAAAGGGTTAATATCCAAAATATAAAGAACTATATAATTCAATGACACTAACAAAAATAGCATGATTTTACAATGGACAAAGAACAGACATTTCTCAAAAGATGTACAAGTGGCCACAGGTGTACAGAAAGATGTTTACTGTTAGGAGTCACCAGAAAATGCAAATCTAAACCACAGTTATCTTCTTACAACCACTGATTTTTACTATCATAACCACTGGTTTTGACTATCATAAAACCCAGAAAATAATAGGTGATGGTAAGGATGTGGAAGAATTGGGACTCTTATGCACTATTGGTAGAACTTTAAAATGGTGCAGCCTCTACACTAGGTAGTATTAAGCTAGCTTCTTCAAAAAATTAATACTAGAGCTATTATATGACTCAGCAATTCCACTTTTAAGTATATGACCAAAAGAATTGAAAACAGAGCATCTAAAAGGTACTTGTACAGCCATGTTCATAGCATTCTTTACAATACCTAAAAGGCTGAGCAACACAAGTGCTCTTTGATGGATGAACAGATAAACAAAAGGTGATTTATACATACAGTGAAATGGTATTCTGCATTAGGAAGGAAAGAAATTCTGTCCCAGGCGGCAACATGGATAAACCTTGAAGGCATTATGCTAACTGAAATAAGCCAGCCACAAAAGACACATACTGTATGATCCAACTTTTATGAGATATGTAAATTCTTAGAAACAGAATTATTTTTATCAGGCTCTAGGGAAGGGAAGGAAGAAGAGCTGCTTTTGAATGTGTATTAAATTGCAGATTGCAATGTGAAAACATTCTAGAAATTGACAACAATGTGAATATATAGAACACGATTGAACTCTCTAGACGCTTAAAATGGTTAAGAAGATAAATCTTATGCTATGTGTATCTTATGCTATGTGTATCTTATGCTATGTGTATCTTATGTTATGTGTATCTTATGCTGTGTGTATCTTATGCTATGTGTATCTTATGCTATGTGTATCTTATGCTATGTGTATCTTATGCTATGTGTATTTTTTCCACAATAGAAAGTATCCAAATACTGGGTGGTTTCACTTGTATGTGGAATGTAGAGAACTGATACACATGAACTTACAAAAACAAAAACAAAACAATGCAAAACAAAACAAAAAAATGGAAGCAAATAAACTGTCTCTAAGGCTGTGTGAACTGTGGGGATTATCCTTGAGAGGGTGGGGACACAGGCCTTTGATGCTGGGTATAGTGTGGAACTATATCCAGTCATCTTGCAATCTTGTAAGCTACTATTAGAAAAGAGGAAGAAGGAGAAGAAAGAAAATATCCTAAACAAATAATCAGAAGTGTACAGAGATATTTTTTACAAGAATTTCACTGCTATATATATTTTTTATTGTCAAGGAGAAAATAGGTAGCAGTGCATAATTTGAAATTTAGTTTTTAGAAGTCATGTTTCAGGGGCCAGAATGTGTCCTGCCTGGTAGAGTGTACACATTATCCTGCACATGTGCTTGAACCCGGGTACTTCAAGCCCTGGAACCCCTCCTAGAGAGGGAAGCTTCACAAATGGTGAAGCAGTATAGCACCTCTCTCTCTCTCTTTGTCTCTTTCTCTCTGCATCTCTCTCCATCTCTCCTTTCAATTTCTCTCCTTCCTGTCAAATAAAAAGGAAAAAATAGCCTCTGTGAACAGTGGATATTGTGTGCAGGCACTGAGTCACAGCGATAATTCTGGTGGCAAAAAAAATTAAAAAGTCACGTTTTCAAATAGAAAAATGAGTAATTGGTTAAAGCAAACAAAAGGACAATGTGGTATGATAGTTAAAACATGAACAAGAAAAATGTATTGTACTAGTACAAAGGTGAAAATGGAAGACTATACTGTTGCAATGTTCTCATACTATGTGTGAAGTGTTAAAATATGATTTGAAGGTAGACAGTGATAAGGTAGAAGATATTTACTATGAGCCTTTAAGAAATGTCTAGGAAATGTCAAACAAGTAAAACAATATAGCTGTTAGGTCAATAAAAAGGAGTTACTGAAAAGACTCAATTAATTTAAGTTGAAGGCAGAAAAAAATCAGGGGAATAACGAACAGCAACAAATGCAAGGTTTAAACATAGCTCTATTAATAATCACATATATAAAGAGTCTCAAAAATTCAAGTACATGGTAATGATTGCCAGGATAGAAAGTTGCAGGAACCAGCTATGTATAGTCTATAATAAAAGGCAGAGCTAGGTTACAATATAAGAATAGAAAAAAAAAATCTATCATGTTAACACAAGTCAAAATAAAACTAAAATGTATGCATTGATTTTAAGCAAAGTAGGCAGCAAGGCAAAAGACACTACTAGGGAGAAAGTAAAGTCATTTTATAATGATAGGAGGATCAATTCATCAGAAAGGCATAACAGTTATAAATTCTTTTTTTTTCTTTTTTATTTAAGAAAGGATTAATTAACAAAACCATAGGGTAGGAGGGGTACAACTCCACACAATTCCCACCACCCAATCTCCATATTCCACCCCCTTCCCTGATAGCCTTCCCATTCTCTATCCCTCTGGGAGCATGGACCCAGGGTCACTGTGGGTTGCAGAAGGTAGAAGGTCTGGCTTCTGTAATTGCTTCCCCGCTGAACATGGGTGTTGACTGGTCGGTCCATACTCTCAGTCTGCCTCTCTCATTCCCTAGTAGGGTGGGTCTCTGGGGAAGCAGAGCTCCAGGACACATTGGTGGGGTCTTCAGTCCAGGGAAGCCTGGCCGGCATCCTGATGACATCTGGAACCTGGTGACTGAAAAGAGAGTTAACATACAAAGCAAAACAAATTGTTGAGCAATCATGGACCCAAAGCTTGGAATAGTGGAGAGGGAGTGTTAGGGGGGTACTCACTGCAAACTCTAGTGTACTTCTGCTTTCAGGTATATATTTTGCAGTAGTTTATGATATGTGTGAACATATGCTCTCTCTCACAGAAACTGGTGTATATCTAGGTTTTGGGACTTTGTTAGAAAGTGAACCACCTGAGATGGAATTAGAGTAAACTATGAAAGGAAAGGTCTCACCCGAGTAATGAAGCTGAAGGGTTGTCATTCCACACGTGAAGTCTCTGGACACAGTCTGAGGTGAAGCATGTTGAGGTGGCAATCATTGCGTTGGTTAGGTTGTGATCGGCAGATGCAATATTATTAGATATGGATTGGGAGAGGCATACAGGAAAGTGGGCCCTATCCAAGGGTTCCAGGACTGGGGGCAGTAGAGGCTCTATAGTGGAGATGTGAGGTTCCTGCTGTCCAATATCTTGTATATAGCTGTGCTATTGGTTGCTTCTGATCTACTTGGTCTAGGCTTTTGAGAGAGTCCGCATATCAAATACACAGTCTATATATTAAAAAGACTCAGTCTGTGTTTTAAAAAACTTCGAGACATACAATTAATTTTCCTCCTCTCATATTAATTAACTAGTGATTTATATGACTACATTTTACTAGAAGTGTACATAAACACCATTCCCACCACCAAAAGACTGTGACCCATCCCTCCCACCCACTCCCACCCCCCACTGGCCCAGGAAGCTGCATGTCTACCCCTCACCACAGGGTTTTTACTTTGGTGCCCTACTTACAATTTGGTCAGGTCCTGCTTTTAGTTTCCCTTTCAGATCTTCTTACTCAACTTCTGTTGATGAGTGGGATCGTCCCATACTCATCTTTATCTTTCTGACTTAGCTCACTTAACATAATTCCTTCTATCTCTGTCCAAGATGGGTCAGAGAAGGTGGGTTCATTGTTCTTAATAGCTGCATAGTATTCCATTGTGTATATATACCACAGCTTTCTCAGCCACTCATCTGTTGTTGGGCACCTGGGTTGCTTCCAGGTTTTAGCTATTGTGAATTGTGCTGCTATGAACATAGGAGTACACACCTCTTTTTGGTTGGGTGTTATGGAGTCCTTGGGGTATAACCCCAGGAGAGGAATTACTGGATCATATGGAAGGTCCATGTCTAGCCTTCTGAGAGTTTTCCAGACTGCTCTCCACAGAGGCTGTACCAATTTACATTCCCACCAGCAATGTAAAAGGGTTCCTCTGTCCCTACAACCTCTCCAGCATTTGTTGCTGCTGTCCTTTTTGATGTATGCCATTCTTACAGGAGTGAGATGGTATCTTAGTGTTGTCTTAATTTGCATTTCTCTGACAATCAGTGACCTAGAGCAGTTTTTCATATGTTTGTAAGCCTTTTGGATCTCCTCTGAGGTGAATGTTTTGTTCATATCCTCTGCCCATTTTTGGATGGGGTCATTTGCTTTTTTGGTGCTAAGTTTGCTGAGATCCTTATATATTTTGGTGATTAATTTCTTGTCTGATGTATGGCATGTGAAGATCTTCTCCCATTCTGTGAGGGGTCTCTTTGTTTGTTTAATAGTTTCTTTGGATGTGCAGAAGCTTTTCAATTTGATGTAGTCCCGTTGGTTTGTTTCTGCTTTAGTCTTCCTTGCAATTGGATTTGATTCATCAAAGATGTCCTTGAGGTGTAGGTGGGAAACTGTTTTACCAATGTTTTCCTCTGAGTATTTGATTGTTTCTGGTCTGACATCTAGGTCTTTGATCCAACAGTTATAAATTCTTTTTTTTAAAGATTTTTTAAAATTTTATTTATTTAATTTATTTATTCCCTTTTGTTGCCCTTGTTGTTTTTTTATTGTTGTAGTTATTACTGTTGTTGTCGTTGTTGGGTAGGACAGAGAGAAATGGAGAGAGGAGGGGAAGACAGAGAGGGGGAGAGAAAGATAGACACCTGCAGACCTGCTTCACAACCTGTGAAGCGACTCCCCTGCAGGTGGGGAGCCGGGGTTCGAACCAGGATCCTTATGCCGGTCCTTGTGCTTTGCGCCACCTGTGCTTAACCCGCTGTGCTACAGCCCGACTCCCCAGTTATAAATTCTTATGTTACAAACATAAGCGACTCAAAATGCATGAAACACCCTTACATATTAGGGAAATGCATATCAAAACCATGATAAGATATCAAGATATCACCTCACACCTGTGATCATGGCCTATATTACAAAAGACAAGAAGCAACAAGTATGGGCAAGAGTGTGGAGAAAAGAAGTCTTCTTACGCACTTGATGGAAGATATAAATTGGTGTGACCTCTATGGAAAACAGAGGAGTTTCCTCAAAAAATTAAAAGTGGAATAAGATCAGAAGAGAAAACACAAGTAGAACCTGAACTGGAGTTGGTGTATTGCACCAAAGTAAAAGACTCTGGGGTGGGTGGTAGTGGGGTGAATACAGGTCCAAAAAGATGACAGAGTACCTAGTGGGAATTGTATTGTTAGATGGAAAACTGGGAAATGTTAGGCATGTACAAACTATTGCATTTACTGTCAAATGTAAAACATTAATTTCCCAACAAAGAAATAAAAAAAAATTAAACGTGGAACTACCACATGACCCAGCAATTATACTCCTAAGTATCTATCGGAAGAGTATGAAGGCACTGATTCAAAAAGACAAATATACTATGTTCACTGAAACTAAATTCAGAATAGCCAAGACATGGAAACAATCTAAATGCCCAGTGTTGGATGACTTGATAAAGAAGATATGGTAGGGGCCAGGTGGTGGCGCACCTGGTTAAGCGCACACACTACAGTGAGCAAGGAACCAGGTTCAAGCCCCTGGTCCCCACCTGCAGGGGGAAAGCTTCACGAGTGGTGAAGCAGGGCTGCAGGTGTCTCTCTGTTTCTCTCCATCTCCATCGCCCCTTCCCTTCAATTTCTCTCTGTTTCTATCTAATAAAAAATAAATAAAGTTTTTTAAAAGAATATATGATACATAAATGGAATACTCGGCTGCAAAAGAGATGGAACCTTGCCATCTAGGTTTTTATTTTTTCCTAGAGCACTGCTCAGCTCGGGCTTATGGTGGTGCGGGGGATTGAACCTGGGACTTTGGAGCCTCAGGCTTGAGATCTCTTTGCATAACCGTTATGCTATCTACTCCCACCCAACATGATAGAACTTGAGGTGATTGTGTTTACAGTCATTCAGATAGAGAAAGACAATTACAGGATGATTTCACTCACATGTGGATTATAAAGAAACAAAGCAAATGGTCAGATCAGAACAAAATAATCAGGCCGTTGGTGGGAGGAAATAGATAGAAGGGAGTTGATGGAGGGTTATTAGAAATTAGACAGTCAATAGACAGTGACTCTCTCTCTGCCTAGGTGAGCCCGAGTCATCATGTGAGTAAGAGGAATCTCAATCTCTCTCTCTGGAATCTCTCTCTCTCTCTCTCTCTCTCTCAAATGTTCTCAGTTTTCCTGAGTAAAATTTAAAATTCCTGAAAGAAAAAAAGAAATTTGACAGTGGGGTATATTATGCACTTGAATAGGTGTGACGTTTTATTCCTAAAACTTTATTTTATTTATTATTGCATAGAGACAGCCAGAAATTGAGAGAGGAGGGAAATAGAGATAGAGATGGAAAGAGACAGAGAGACACCTGCAGCCCTGCTTCATCACTTGTGAAGCTTTCCCCTTGCAGTTGGGGACCAGGGGCTTGAACATGGGTCCTTGTGAACTGTAATGTGAGCACTTAACCAGGTGAGCCACTGCCTGGCCCCGTATTCCTAGAACTTAAACGTTGCAAACCAATGTTATATCAAAAAAAAAAAAAATGAAGCAAAAGGTGATAGAACTGAAAAGGTAGATATACCAGTCAAGTCATAGTCAGATATTTCTTTTTTTTTTAAAAAAAAAATTATTTATTATTATTATTCCCTTTTGTTGTCCTTGTTGTTTTATTGTAGTTATTATTTATGTCGTTGTTGTTGGATAGGACAGAGAGAAATGGAGAGAAGAGGGGAAGACAGAGGGGGAGAGAAAGACACCTGCAAACTTACTTCACCACCTGTGAAGCGACTCCCCTGCAGGTAGGGAGCCCAGGGCTCTAACCGGGATCCTTAGGCTGGTCCTTGCGCTTTGCGCCACCTGCGCTTAACCCGCTGTGCTACTACCCGACTCCCTATAGTCAAATATTTCAATACCATTCTCTTCATACATTGACAGTTGTTAAACAGAAAATCAGTAGGTATATAGAATACTAGAAAAGTTATCAACTATTTATTTATCTAGTTTACTAGAGCACCGCTCAGCTCTGGTTTGTGGCAGTGCAGGGGACTGAACCTGAAACTTTGAAGGCTCTGGCTTGAGAGTCTCTTTGCATAACCTTTGTGCTATCTACCCCTGCCTGAAAAGTTATCAACTTTCTTTAACTGATAGTTATGAAACACTATATCCTCAGTAGTTACAATATGGAACAGCAAGGTTTAATGCCCTTCATATATTATGATCTGTAAGATAAGTTTTCCAGAGAAAAGTCAACTATTAATACAAAAAAAAAACATATTTAGGCAAGTCACAGAAAAGGAAACAAAATCAGATAATTTTTTTTACCTCAAAAATAAAAAAAATAAAGAATAAATAAAAACTTTTTAGTGTTTTTCTCTCACTTTCTGAGGGTGGGAGGGTAAATGGCTAATAGTAAGTGTATCTGTTGACTCACGGGTGTAGCCTCTCCTCTCCCCATGGTAGGTGTCTGCCGAACACTCACCCCAGAATACACGTTCAGGTTATCCTTTTCCAAGGTAGACAATACTCCGAGTGACAAAAGAAGCTTAATATATTTTAACTCATGTAAAGAATATGAACTTGTCTGTCTCACTACAATGGAGTCAAATTAGAAATTAGTAAAAGAATGATCTAGAAACCCCTAAATATTTGGAAACTAAAGAATGTATTCCTAAATAATTAATGAGTCAAGGAAGAAATCAAAAGGAAAATTAGAAAGTTTTTTTTAAATTTATTATTGGATAGAGATAGAGAGAAATTGAGAGGGGTAGGAGAGACAGAGAAGGAGAGAGACAGAGAGACACCAGCAGCCCTGCTTCACCACTCGTGAAATTTTCCTCCTGCAGGTGGGTGGGGACCAGGGGCTTGAACCCGGGCCCTTGTGCACCATGATGTGAGCACTTAACCAGGTGCACCACCACCTGGCCCCCAATTAGAAAGTGTTTTGAAGAGAATTAAAATAAAAATGCAATATTAAAGACTTATTTGTTTATGAGAGAGCAAGAAGGAGAGAGAGGATCAGAGTTGATGTGATGCCAGGGATGAACCTCACGACTTCATGCTTGAGACTTTATCCACTGCATCACCTCCCAGGCCACATATCAGGGTTCCTGAGTGTAGCTAAGGCATACACTTATGTAGAGGGGAGATCCAAACATGTTTAAATGTGCTATATTTAAATCAAGCATACTTGGAAATTTATAAAACTAAATGTTGACATTAGAAAAGAAGGTCCTAAGCCCCACTCTCTGAAGGGAGGCTGGGTCAGTCTACTCTGCCACTCGAGGAAGCTTGGTCCTGTAATGAGTTCAGCCTACAGGGTTCCTAGAGGTCACCATGAACTGTGAGCTCAGACTGACAGGGACTCAGAGGTTACATAAGCTCCTGTGCTAAATATGAATAGGCATGTGTCCTAGATGAGATCTATGGGGTTTACAGTTAATTATGTTTATATACTTTCTTCAAGTTTGGGAGCTACTGGCTGCCCTAATCCAGCTTTCTAGTAGTATTTTCCTCTCTGAGTAGTAAGTCTCCCCAGACAATATTTTTAGTCCACCTGCATGCTAGCTAGATCAGGCAAAAATTACTAAGGTTATGGGCCCCTAGAAACATACCTAAAGTAAACTTCTTAGCTTCTTTCCATCCCAAGATCTCTAATCTCATCTGCTACAGCCTTACTTTTTGGTTCCTGTTTGTTACACACTTTTCCCTGTTTTATATCTTATCACCTTTCAGCCACCAAGTTGCAGATGCTACTATGATTTCATTCTGACCTCTCTGGGCTGACTAACTCACCAGTGCTTCCTTGCTTCCTGAAACCTCACCTCTCCAGAGCCCTACACCACTATGGAAAGATAGAGACAGTCTGGGGGGTATGGATCCACCTGCTAATGCCCAGTGAAGAAATAGTTACAGAAACTAGAACCTCCACATTCTGCATCCCAAAAAGAATTTTGGTTCATACTCCCAGAGGAGGAGAAATGTTAAGTGAAGATGACCAGAGGACTCTGAACTCCAATTCCATCAGGACCCACAGAGAGAAGAAGAGAAAAGAAGGACATCCAGAAGTGGCAGTGGGTGTAGGTTTGACTTGGAGGGAGAAGAGGGCAGAACCATGGAAGAAACCATGGAAGAAATATAGATAGATATTCATAGAAATTGTAGTCAACCCACATCTATGACCTTGGGAAAACTACTGCAGTTTCCAGTGGAGAGATTGGGGACACAGAACTCTGGTGGTGGGAGTGGTGTGGAAGTGTATCTCTGTCCTCCCATAATTTTATAAATCAATATGAAATCACTAATAAAAAAGAGGTCACAATTCAGTGACCTACTCTTCCACTTAAATAAGCCCAAAATGTAAGAGTAAATTAAACCAAAAATAAGAAACATAAACCAGAGCAGAAATCAATGAAGTAGAAAATAGTAAAAAAGATAGAGGAAAATCAATGAAATACAAAGCTAGTCTTTTTGAAACCACTTTCTGGAGGAAATGCTGATTTACAGGACTCTTGTCACAGGTTCACAGTTTCTCATGTCCACAGGCTCGATGTCAGCACAACTCAGCCACCACCAAGTTGTCGTCTTCCATGTCCTCTTCCAGCCCCCCTCCCGTCTGTGTCGTAGTAATCTGCTGAAATAGACCACAGTTTATTAATGTTTCTGCCTGTATCTTCCCTGCAAAGGCCAGTATTTAAGGAATCAGTGAAATTGATAAATCTTTAGCTAGACTCATGAAATGTGGGGAGAAAAAAAAAGCCACATATTACTAGTATGAGAAATGAGAGAAAAGACATCACAGATTCATAAAGACATTTAAGTTAATGGAGTGGAAGAAGATATTATGTATGGATCAGACCTCTCACTGGGGAGGGGGTCTGCCTTGCTTATGTGTGTGACCCAAGTTCAAATCCCAACACCACAAGAGAGTGTCACAGTTACTACATGGGACAGCTTTGGTGATGTGGTGTCTCTCCACCTGTCTGTCTCTTTCAGTCTCCATGTTTCCCTCTACCTCAATGAAAAAGCATTCTGAGAGTGGTGAAACTGCAATATATATATTATATATATAGTGTCTGTGTGTGTGTTTATTTTTTTAAAAGAAACTTTATGTAGCTAAAAACTGACAATATGGAGTATATTTTGCCAAAGTAAGACACACTGTTTTCCCTAGCTCTTTATCTGAACATTGTGCCTAATGAAACAGACACTGAAATGGAGTTAAGGTGTAAGATGTTTGCTAAGGACCAACACTCGTGAAAGGGGACACAGAGGATTGAGTTAGTGGAGAAACCAGCCCATGATATAGGCTCAGACTTGAGTGATCCAGCAGAGAGCTCTGGGATGAATATTGCCAGTCCGAGTGGTCTCATGTCAATCTCTCCTTATGAGATGAGGGCTGGCCCAAGAAAGATAACTAGAGCTTGGCAAAGGAGAGACTGCAGCCAGTAGCTACAAAGGTCCTCTTCACTTGTCAGAGCTGAGCATCTAGTTCTTCTCTGCAGAGGGACCTGACTGCTATATGACTTTGTCTGTCATGATAGACCAGTTCTTAGAATCCCTTTAAAAATATTTTATTTATTTTAATAAGGGATAAAGGAAGGAGGGAAGGGAGGGAAGAAGGAAGGAAAGAAAGCCACCAGAGTACTGTACAGCTCTGGCTTATGGTGGTACTGGGGATTGAACCTAGGACCTTAGCATCTCAGGCATGAAAGTCTTTTTGCAGAACCATTATGCTGTCTCCCCTGCCTGATACAGTTCTCTCTATACATCTGGAGAGCAGGTCCTACAGGAGTCCAGGTGGTCTTTGCTCCTGAGGTTAACACTGCAAACTACAACCAACACTGCAGCAGGTGGTGTTGGATTTACAGTTGAAAGTCATTATTGCTCCTTCTACTCTCCATTCTAAGTCCCTTTCACCCTCAGTCAACCCTTTCTCTGTTGCTTCTGCATTATATATCTCACCACCACTTCTTTCCCAGACAAACATTGCTGTCCTCATCTATTTACATTTCTAAATGGGGGGAGAATAGAAATAGCCAAGTAGATCACCTGGGATCCACCACCTCCCTTCAGGGCAACAACTAAGCCAGAGTGGCTCAGTGGGAATCTTGCATATAGTCATGCAGCCACAGAGGTGAGACTCCATGGCTCTGCTCTAAGTCTTGGGAGAGGACCGTGTGATCTTCCTGGGCAGATAGAGAGCAAGGTAGTAATCTTGTGAAGGCTTGCCCATCTGGCAGTAGGATAGTCTAGTGAGTCACAAAACTCTCTGGCTCAGCCTCCTTAGTGTGTAGCTCCATGATACACCTCTTTTTTTTTTTTTTTTCCATTTTTCTCTTTTGTTGTTCATGTTGTTTATCACTGTTGTTGTTGTCGTTGTTATTGCTGTCATTGTTGTTGGATAGGACAGAGAGAAATCAAGAGAGGAGAGGAAGACCAGAGAGGGGGAGAGGCAGATAGACACCTGCAGACCTGCTTCACCGCTTGTGAAGCGGGCCCCCCTGCAGGTGGGGAACTGGGGGCTCGAACTGGGATCCGTATGCCAGTCCTTGCGCTTTACCATGTGTGCTTAATCCGCTGCACTACTGCCCGACCCCCACGATACACCTCTTGCCTGTCATCTAGACTTGGCTCTCCAACAACACAGTGATCCACCCTCCCCTAATCCAGCCTCTTAGTTCAAATCTCATTCTGTGATATTAGGGACGTGGGGAGCTAACACTGTCTGGATCTGGTTTATACTATCTAAGTAATACATTGTGTGGATCCCTTTGGGCTTTTCTCCTAATTGGTCAAGTCTCTGATAAGGTAGTAAGCTAACTTAGAAACTACTTGCTTGATTTGGTTCCCTGACAATTCCCCCTTGTTCATTGTACAAAAGGAAAAAAAAGTAGCCTTATTCCTCTCTTCCTGATAATTACACTCAATTGACCAACTGAATATAGTGACTCCTCTTCTTACTGTTGGTCCCTGGACACAAGTAGATTAAAATGCCCACATGGCAGACACAAGCCGTAGTGTAATATGAATCTTTTATCCATCCATTTGGGGACTGGCGCTGAGGAGATCCTCAGTTTGGGGCAATATGATCTTCCAGGAACCATTTGACAATATCTGAAGAAACCTTATTTGTCACAGCTTGGAGGTGTATGCAATTGGCATCTAGTTGGTAGAATCCAGGGATCCTATTAAATACACCAAGGACAGGGCAATTCCAACAACAAAGACTTGTTTAGTCTAGGGGCCAGATGGTGGAGCATCAGGTAGAACACATGCATTACCATGTGTGAGGTTCCAGGTTCTGGCTCCAGAAGCAATAGAGTAGGGACCAATGATCATGCACCTGGTTGAGCTCACACGTTACAATGCACAAGGTCCTGGGTTCGAGCCCCAGGCTCTCACCTGCAGGGGGAAAGCTTCAAGAGTGGTGAAGCAGTGCTGCAGGTGTCTCTCTCCCTTTCTATCTCCCCCTTCCTCTCAATTTCTGGCTGTCTCTATCCAATAAATAAAGATAATAAAAAATTATAAAAAAAACAAGCAATAGAGCAGTGCTGTGGGCATATCCCAGTCTTTCTGTCTTTCTCAATCTCTTTTTTAAAGCTGTAATTTTATAACTTACATAGTCTTTTAAAATATTTTATTTGTTTATTAATGAAAAAGTAGGAGGAGAGGGAGAAATAACTAGACATCACTCTGGTGCATGTGCTGCTGGGGATTGAATTCAGGACTTCATGCTTGAGAGTCTAAAGCTCAATCTACTGTGCCCCCTCCCAGACCACTAAAATTTTTTTTTTATGAGGTCATCCATTTCTTTTTTTCTTTTTTTTTTTTTTTATTAAAGAAAGGATTAATTAACAAAACCATAGGGTAGGAGGGGTACAACTCCACACAATTCCCGCCACCCAATCTCCATAACCCACCCCCTCCCCTGATAGCTTTCCCATTCTCTATCTCTCTGGGAGCATGGACCCAGGGTCATTGAGGGTTGCAGAAGGTAGAAGGTCTGGCTTCTGTAATTGCTTCCTCGCTGAACATGGGCGTTGACTGGTCGGTCCATACTCCCAGTCTGCCTCTCTCTTTCCCTAGTAGGATGGGTCTCTGGGGAAGCTGAGCTCCAGGACACATTGGTGGTGTCTTCAATCCAGGGAAGCCAGACCACTAAAATTTTATTATCTATTTATTTATTGGATAGAGACAGCAGAAACTGAGAGGGGTGGGGGTGAGAGAGAGGGATGGAACAGAGAGACACCTGCAGCCCTGCTTCACCACTCACAATGCTTTTCCCCTGCAGGTGGGGACCGGGGGCTCAAACCAGGTCCATGCACATTATAACATGTGTGCCCAACCAGGTGTGCCACCATCTGGCCCCATGATTTCTCTTTTTCAGTCTCTACCCCTCATAAAAAAAAAAAAATATATATATATATATATATAGGCCACTGGGAGTGGTGGAGTCAGTTGTGCTGATGCCAAGTTCCTGTGATAACCCTGATGGTAAAAAAAAAAAAATCCAGTCTAAAATGTTATCACTGGCAAGTTTGAGAAAGCTTGGACTGTAGTAAAGCTCCTTCAGGTCCAGGATCTCTAAACCTAGATCTTTTACCAGGTCCAAGTTCAGAATCGGAGAAACAGTAAACACACATCCCCCATCATTGGAAGTGATCTAAGTGTGGCTATTCCTGCTTCCACTTCTAATACAGCCCATGGATTTTTTACTGAGGACACATACCAAGCAAAGATATTTGATTCAATGAGTATAATGGAATGTGGAGATGAACCAGGAGCCTATCCTCACAGAGTATTTATTTTGATTGGTACTCAGCTATTATTAGCAGACAATACTAAGACTGGGGAGATAGTACAGTGGTTATGCAGAAAGGCTTTCATGCCTGTGGCATTAAAGATCCCAGGTTTAAACCCCAAGTACTTCCAGAAGCCAGAGTTGAGCAGAGCTCTGGCAAAACCAAAACAAAGCCCAGGCAATTCCAGTACTTTTTCAGGATATCAGTTTCCTGGCAGTGTCACATGATAGAGAGTCAGCATAGTCTGCCATTATAAGCTCATTCCTGCATCTCTTTCACTATAAAGTGCCTCCCCTGGTCTCATTCTATCTTCTGTGGCATTACATGTCAACTGACCAGATACTCTGTAAGACTTCAGATAGCAGTATTGACTGGGACACTGTGGTTAAGAAAGGTGAGCCCACAACAGGAATATAAACTCCACTGCTGGCACGATAAATTGTTGGCATGTCCAGGATAGAAGTGGCTGGCTTTAGTGGATACATCACCAAAAGGTCAATTAGATACCCAAAGTGACGATGCCGTACCAGATGCTCCAGGTGGCTCTCCTTTGCTGGAAGGTTCACCACCAATGTCAGCCTTGGTAACTAAGAATTGATGCAGCTGAGTCCATACTTAGTCACTGCCTCTACCACTAAGACTACCTTTTTCGTGTGTTCATCATGCCTGGTATAATTAGTTATCAGAAAAATGCAAAATGCAAATTAAAACAACTGTGAGATGCCAGTGTGTACAGACTGATGTGTGTGTATACATACATACATACATATATATATAGGTTCCAGGAAGATAGCACAGTGGTTCTGCAAGAAACTTTCCTACTGGAGGCTCTGAGGTCTTAGGTTCGATCCCCAGGACCACTATAAACTGTAGCTGAGCAATGCTCTGGTAGATAAATCAGTGAATAAGCAAATAGTGTTGGCAACTCTGTAGAGAAATGCACTGCTGGTGGGAAAGTAAAATTGTGTTGCTGCTTTGGAAAGTATCTAGGCAGCTAGCTCTCAGAAAGTTAAACGTCTAGTTGCCTTCATGACTCATAAATTTCTTCCCCTTCTGAAAGTGATTGCTGATATTGACAGACAGACAAACAGATAGACTTTCCATTGCCCCCTCCTTCCAACCCCTGGCAATCATTGGTTGAGTGTACATATTACAATGCACAAGGACCTGGGTTCAAGCCTACAGTCTTCACTCGCAGAGAAGAAGCTTCATAAGTGGTGAAGCAGTGTTGCAGGTGTTTCTCTGTCTCCCTCTTTATCTCCTTCCCCTCTCTCAGTCCTATCAAATAAAAAGAAAGAAAAGAAGAAACAATGGCCACTGGGAGTGGTAGATTTGTCATGCAGATACCAAGCCCTATACCCTTATAGCCCTGGTGGCAATAAAAGGTAAAAAAAAAAATAAATAAAAATAAATAAATAAACCAAATTTGCCTTCATGCAAAAGTGGGTGTGGCAGTTGGTCATTCTGTGGCACCAGGCACAGCAGCTTCAATAGAGTGGATTCAATGCTGGATGTTTTGGCATTTGCTCTCCTGGCAGACTTTTTCAAACAAAGGGAGAAAGACAGAGAGAGGGAGAGAAATCGTATCACCAGAGCTTGTTTAGGTGCTGTGGTACTCCCATGTGGAGCAGGGGCTCAGTTCTGGGCTGCTCGCATCACAAGGCAAGTGCCGTACCAGGTGAACCATATCTCTGGCCTCCATGCCTCAACTTTTTGAAGAACTGTCTTACATTTCGCACTGTGTGCACTTAATCCTGTGTGCCACCACCTGCCCCTGAAGAACTGTCAAACTGTTCCCAAAGCTGCTTTACCATTTTACATTCCCTTTAGCAGAAGGTGAAGGGTCTAATTTCTCCACACCCTCAACACCACCTCTTACTGTTTATCATTATTAATTATTACCTTCATCATAGTCATCACAGCAGGTATGAAATGGTGTCTCATTGTGGTTTTTTTTTTTTTAAATCGTTTTTATAGTTTTTTTTGTTGTCGTTGTTGGATAGGACAGAGAGAAATGGAGAGAGGAGGGGAAGACAGAGAAGGGGAGAGAAAGATAGACACCTGCAGACCTGCTTCACCGCCTGTGAAGTGACTCCCCTGCAGGTGGGGAGCCGGGGTTCGAATGGGGATCCTCATGCCGGTCCTTGTGCTTTGCGCCACCTGCGCTTAACCCGCTGCGCTACAGCCCGACTCCCTCATTGTGGTTTTGATTGGTATTTCCCTAATGCTTAATATTGTTTGAAATATTTTTGTATGCTCATTGACCATCTGTATAGGTCCTTTGGTGAAATGTCTATTTAGATTATTTGCACATTTATTATTGTTATTGTTATTAGTGATTTAATGTTGGTTTACAAAATTGCAAGATAATGGGTAAATTCCACAGTTCCTACATCAGAGTTCTGTGTCCCCATTCCCTCTACTGGAAACTGCAGTGGTTCTCCCAAGATCACAGATATGGGTTGACTATTATTTCTATAACTATCTGTCTGTCTGCAATCAATCAATCAATCTATCTATCTATCTATCTATCTATCTATCTATTTTCACCTATCTTTTCTATGGTCCTGCGTTCTCTTCCTTTCTAAGTGACACCCATACCTGTTATTACTTCCAAATTTCTTTCCTTTTTTTCCTCTTCTCTCTCTGGGTCCTGATGAAATTGGGTTTCAGAGACCTCTAGTCATCTTCCCCTCTGGAAGAAATTCTTTTTGAGGTGCAAACGGTGGCAGTTTGGGCTTCTATAATTGCTTCTACACTGAACATGGACATTGGCAGGTGGATCCATACCCCCAGCGCATTTCTATCTTTCCCTAATGGGGTAGGGCTCTGGAGAGGTGAGGTTCTAGGATACATTGCTGAGGTCATCTGCCCAGGGAGTTCAGGATGGATTCATAGTAGCATCAGCAATTTGGTGTCTGAAAGGCAGTAAATTATGAGGCAGGACAAATTTTTTAATAAACAGGAATCAGAAAGTAGGAATAGAGCATGTGAGAATAGGGATTTTATGGTGGTAAGAAGCTAGGAAGTCTGTTTTAAGTATGTTCCTAGGGGCCCATGACTTTAGTAATTTTTGCTTGAGTTTGATAGTTAACATGCAGGTGGACTAAACATATTGTCTGGGAAGATGTACTCAGAGATGAGAATAGAACTACAAAGCTGGATTAGAGCTTCCAACTCCCAGCCCCCTATTTCTTTCTTTCTTTCTTTCTTTCTTTCTTTCTTTCTTTCTTTCTTTCTTTCTTTCTTTCTTTCTTTCTTTAATGTTTCATTTAAATTTAAAAAATTACTATTGGATAGAGACAGAGAGAAATTTAGAAGGGAGGGGAGATAGAGAGGGAGAGACACCTGCAGCCCTGTCTCACCACTTCTGAAGCTTTCTCCCTGCAGGTGGAAACCAGGGGCTTGAACCTGAGTCCTTGCACATTGTAATGTGTATGTTTAACCAGGTGTGCCACTGCCTGGCCCTTAGATCTTGCATTTTCTTTGCTAATCTTTTCTCTAGTGTTTCATTTTTTTATGATATCTTCAGTGGAATGATTTTGTTAATTTCATTTTTGTATTGTTAACTGCTAGTGTATAGAAAGGCAACTGATTTTTTTTTGCCACCAGGGTTATTGCTGAGGCTCTGTGCCTGCACTACAAATCCATTGCTCCTGGCCACCATATTTTCCCATTATTATTGCTGTTGCTATTATTGTTGCTGTTGTTGTTAGATAGGAGAGAGAGAAATTGAGAGAGGAGGGGAAGATAGGAAGGGGGAGAGAAAGACACCTGCAGACCTGCTTCATGCTTGCATGCGAAGTGACCTCCCTGTAGGTGGGGAGCCAGGGCTCAAACTGGGCTGCACTTCACACTATGTATACTCAACCTAGTGCATTACCACCCAGCAACAACTGAACTTTTGCATTCTGATCTGTTGTCTTGCAACCTTGGAAAACTTGTTTATTACTTGTGATAATCCTGTAGCAGATTCATTAGATTTTCTTTATCTAAGAGGATATCAGCTGGAAGATTAGACAGGGAAAGGATGTCATCTTCATCCTGCCCCTCATTTATTAGCATTTTTATTCCTGATGGAAGCCAAATGATTTTTATGATTCAAGTTAACTATATTGTGGAGATATTATCATTCTGTCCTGGAAAGAAAATGTTTTTGGGGAAACTCAAAGCAGGATTTGATTGAATTTGGAGTAGGGCACCAAAGTAAAAACCATGGGTTGAGGGTGAGGGTGGATGTTAGGCTTCATGGGGCAGGGCGGGGATGGCATGGGACACAGTCTTTTGGTGGTAGAAATGGTGTTTATGTACACTCCTATTAATTTGTAGTCATATAAATCACTATTTAATTAATATGAGAGGGGAAAAGTTGATTGAATGTCTCAAACTTTTTAATGCACAGACCATAGGCTGAGTCTTTGATATGTTGACTCTCTTAAAAGCTTAGACCAGGGAGAACAGAAACAACCGGTGACACAGCTATATACAAATAATGTCAAAGGACATAAATTATGATGATGTTGTGTATGATACAGAAAATCCTAACAAAGGGATTTTTCAAAGTTAACCCAATTGCCAAATAGTATGATTATAGCAATAACTATCTACTGCCCTCTTAAACCCTAGACAGCAGGAACCTCCCACTTCCTCTATAGAGCCTATATTTCCCCAGTCCTGGAACCTCTGGGGTGGGGCTCATTTTCCTCCATGCTTCTCTCAATTCACACCAAATGATATTGCATCAGCTGATCCCAACCTAGTCAACGCAATGAGTACCATGTCTGCATGCTTCACTTCAGACTGTGTCCAGAGACATTAGGCATGGAATGTCAACCCTTCAGCCTCATCACTCAGGTGAGACCTTTCCTTTCATAAGATTCTCTAATTCCTTTCCAGGTGGTTCACTTCCTAACAAAGTCCCAAAACCTTGATATAGACCAGGTCCCATGAGATAGGGGCAAATGTTCACATGTCTCCATAAATTAGGACAAAATATATTCCTGAAAGCAAAAGTGCACAATAGTCTGCAGTGAGTCAGAATAAAGTTCCTAATGAAATAATGTCTACTTAGACTTAGATACCCTCCTCACCTACTTCCTATTCCAGTTCTCTCACTCACTCCAAAGCTAACCTAATTAAAGCAAGGACTGCAAAAGCCGAATAAGGGCAAGAGACTGGTACACTTTAATGATGACTCTTTAGTCACTATCAGGCCACCCCATCAGCTAGGGCCCTAGTCGGGGAGTCCTGAGATTCCCAAACAGACATGATGGGCCTAGACCTTGAATAAATCCCTATCTCCATTGTTACTGGTCATCTCTATCAGGAACAACAAAATAGATCCCTTTGTGGGCCCCCATAGGACCTTGCCCTCAACTTGGATCAACAACGGTAGAGAATGTTCCATCCTCTGAAGGGAGGCTGGACAACATACTCTACGTTACACCTGAGGAAGATGGGTCCTGATATTGGGGCAGCTTGGAATGTTCCTACTCATGGCCACAGAATGTGAGGTCAGATCTATAGGGATGCAGAGATCACATAGGCTCCTAAGCTGAATATGGGCCCCAGATCACATCAAATCGATGGCGTTTACAGTCAACAATATTTATACACCTTTCCCATATTTGGGAGCTACTCTTTTCCCTCATCCAACTTTTTGGTACTTTTCCCAGACATGACATCATCTCCCCAGACAATAACTTGTATCCACCTGCATATCAGATTTCAGGCTCAGGGGAAAAAATATTGTATAGCTGCCGGCCTTTTGGAATATAACTAAAATATGCCTACTAACTATCTACAAAACAGAGACCTCCCCCGCAACTCTTCATCTGCACTATTCCAGCCTTTAGGTTCATGATTAATCAACAATTTGTTTGGCTTTATATGTCAACTCTCTTTTCAGCCACCAGGTTCCAGATGCTACTATGATGCCAATCAGACTTCCCCAGACAGACTACCCCACCAATGTGTCCCGGAGCTCCGATTCCCCAGAACCCTGCCCCACTAGGGAAAGAGATAGATAGGCAGGCTGGGAGTATGGATTGACCTGTCAATGCCCATGTTCAGTGGGGAAGCAATTACAGAAGCCAGACCTTCCACCTTCTGCATCCCCCAATGACCTTCGGTCCATACTCCCAGAAGGTTAAAGAATAGGAAAGCTAATCAAGAGAGGGATACGGAGTTCTGATAGTGGGAATTCTGTGGAGTTGTATCCCTCTTATCCTATGGTTTTGTCAGTGTTTCCTTTTTATAAATAAAATAAAAAATGTTTTTGGCTAGCCAAATTTATTTTATTTTATTTTATTATTTTAAGTTTATTTATAAAAAGGAAACACTGACAAAATAAAATAAAGGAAGAGAGGGAGGGCTGGTTGGTGGTGTACCCAGTTGAGTGTACATGCTACCATATGTAAGGATCTGAGTTTGAGCCCCCAGTTCCCACCTTGAAGGGGGAATGCTTCACAAGCAATGAAGCAGGTATGCAGGTGTTTTTCTCTCTCCCTCTATATCTCCCCCTCCTTTCTCAATTTCTCTCCTAGCTAATATAAATAGGAGGAAAAAACGGGAAAAAAATCGCCAGTGGGAGCAGTGGATTTGTAGTACCAGCACCGATCCCTAGCAATAACCCTGGTGGCAATAAAAAAATAAAATAGCATAAAATAAAATAAAATAAAATAAAATAGGGGTTGGGTGGTGGCACACCTGGCTGAACCCATATTACAGTGCATAAGGACCCAGGTTTGAACCCCCAGCCCCCACCTCCACAGGGAGAGCTTCACAAGTGGTGATGCAGTGTTACAGGTGTCTCTCTGTCTTTCTCCCTCTCTATTTCCTCCAACTCTCTAGATTCTGGCTGTCTCTATTCAATAAATAAAGATAATACAAAGTTATAAAATGAAGGAAGAGAGAGATATGAAGGGGTGAACCCTACCAAGATGCTAAGGTTCATTGCCAATGATCTGAAGAGATCTGGAGGGACACACACATGATGGGACAATGTCAAGTAGTGATCCTAAAGCATAACTCCAACATAATATTTATTGATAAAATCATGAATAATATCGCAAAGGAATGAGGAAGATCAAAGATTTTATTTATTTATTTATTCCCTTTTGTTGCCCTTGTTGTTTTTTTGGTTGTAGTTATTATTGATGTCATTGTTGTTAGATAGGACAGAGAAAAATGGAAAGAGGAGGGGAAGACAGAGAGGGGGAGAGAAAGACAGACACCTGCAGACCTGCTTCACCACCTGTGAAGCGACTCCCCTGCAGGTGGGGAGCAGAGGCTTGAACCGGGATCCTTATGCCGGTCCTTGCGCTTTGCGCCACCTGCGCTTAACCCACTGCACTATCGCCTGACTCCCCAAAGATATTGTTTAAGTAAACATATACTATGGGGTAAATACATCATCTGGAAAGGTCAGAACATATTTCTCATGGGGGGAGGAACACCAGAATGCAGGTAGGAGTGTTTAAAACTCAACTATACTAGCTATTGTCTAAATGTCATTACATCAGGTACATTTCCTTGATGGCCTATGAAATATTGAGTTTAGCCTCCTGTCATCTTGTGTATAATTCCTATACTCTCAGGAGGAATTTTGGTAGTCAGAGGAGATGGATAAGTGCATGTGGTTCTCATCCTCAGCCTTGGGCCGGTTATTGTTTAACTCATGACCTATTCTAAACCTCTGCCTTAGAGTGTAGGAGTTGTAACAAAGAACAGTCTGGGGTCTTGTAGTGAGCAGGCCTTGTGATAGAGAGGAGAGACAGAGAGGAAAGGCAGAGACATAACAGAATTGCTCTACCACATTTGAAATTTCCTGTTTGCATGATCTTCCCATGTGTGATAGCCAGAGGCTGGATCTTTATGCATGGTAAAGAGTGTACTCTGCCATGCTAGGCCTCTTTCCATCCCCTAGCTGTTTTTTTATATTTATTTTCCCTTTTTGTTTCCCTTGTTGTTTTTTATTGTTGTTGTAGTTATTATTGCTGTTATTGATGTCGTTGTTAGATAGGACAGAGAAATGGAGAGAGGAGGGGAAGACAGAGAGGGGGAGAGAAAGATAGACACCTGCAGACCTGCTTCACTGCCTGTGAAGCGACTCCCCTGCAGGTGGGGAGCCAGGGTCTCGAACTGGGATCCTCATGCCGGTCCTTGCACTTTGCGCCACGTGTACTTAATCCACTGCGCTACCGCCTGACTCCTACCAAGCTAGTTTTTAATGACATCTTTGGGTTCCTGGACCTGGTCTTGCCTGAAGCCCAACTATATCTTGACTTTTTGTCATTTTATTTCATTAAGTTCTCTTTTATCCTTAAGTTTACTTAAGGTTTGGGGTGTATGTTGTTGTTTTGATTTGGTCCTGTTGATTTTGTCACTTAAAAACAAGAGTTCTAAATGATGTACCAAAGGGTACCTGATTATGAAAGAAGGAATTTGAAAAGGGAAGGGATATTAAAGAATAGTAAACAGAGTTTCTAAAATGGAAATCCTAATGCCTTTGACCCCATAGCCACAGAATATGTGCAGAGATAAAATTGTCCATCACTGGAGTTGATTCAGTAGAAAGTTCCAGCATCGTGCCAGGTTACAAGGAGTTTTGTCCACAGGACCTCCAGTTGGTGACTGTGCTTAGTATCTCTGTCTTCTTTCTTAGGAGTCTGACCTGTATGGACCATGTCAGTGGCTGCCTTGCTCTCTGGCTTTTGATTTGGTTTGGCCAATAGGAATTACCAGCGCAGATCAAAGGTAGAAAGAAAACTTAAGTTGAGATATTTTTCTCTAGTCTTCATAGTTCCCTACACGCACCACTTTATAAGCAATCCCTTTTTTGTAAACAAACCCCTTTCCATGATTCTATCTTGTTAGAACTGTTATTTACTTCTTCTTGGAAGCTTGACTGATGCAATGGCCTATAAACAATTTGCATGACATATACACCTGGAGAGAAAGCAGCCAGACTGAGCTCTTGTCACACTATTCTTAAGCCTTTTAGGTCCCTCATCAGCTTTTCTTCCCTCCTGGCCTGTAGCTAAAGAACTTTGTGAAGTAGATATGGGTATTCAGTCTTTCAACTCCTTTTACCTCGCCCTTTAGCTCCATAACCCCTTCCTCCCCCCCCCATCACACACAAACGTTCAAATCTTTTACCTCCGTCTGGATAAAGTCAGTGTAAATCACATGTCTATAGGATTCAGTTTGATATCTCTATCATCTTTGGGTATTTTAAACAGAAGTGAGGAAAGCAAATGGCTCTAACGAAGAATAGAGATAGGGAGGAAAAATAATGCCTCCCTGTCCCTTTACAATCAAACCGTATCAGTTCAGTAGATCTTAGGCCAGGACAGCTTCCCAGGAAAGAAGGTATTCCTGCT
Source organism: Erinaceus europaeus (assembly GCF_950295315.1). Lineage (NCBI taxonomy): Eukaryota > Metazoa > Chordata > Mammalia > Eulipotyphla > Erinaceidae > Erinaceus > Erinaceus europaeus. Next base: position 41,212,173 of record NC_080185.1, read on the forward strand.
ACAGCCTAGCCTCTGAATCAGACAAGGGAGTAAACACATTTCTGTTTTTAATTGCAGTTACCACTAGAGGTTTGTTCTAGGAGATGGTTTGCAGACTAGACATGCCCTGAAGTCATTTAGCTGGGCTTTTATCAAGCAATTACAGAATTTCTCTCTGGAACTTGGTACCTTTTTTCCACCTCAGATGTTTCTTTTTAGTGCTCCTCTCTTAGTCAAGCAAATTGAACAGTGTATGCTAGGGTTTGACCTTGATGAAGAAAGGAAGTTTTCTCTGTCAAAGTGGTCTTCTGAGAATAGGAGCAATGAAACTGCAAAGGGAAAAATGCTCAGAAATGAAACAACTTTTAGTTTTATCCTTCTGAGGCTAAAGCCCAAGACGCCAAAAAAAAAAAAAAAAAAAAGGAGAAAAAAAAAGGTTTAAACTAATAGGCTGTCACCTGTCAAGTTTTTCAGCCACATGGCTGCCCAGTGTTCCTGTGGGGAAATCAGAGGTATGGTCTAGAAGAAAGGAAGCTGTACTTTTCCCTTTCAATTTATCATTGTCAGCAACTCCCCAGTATACTATTAATGTTTTCTACATGAAGATTCCCAGAAAGTAGATGCCTAAGAAAGATTGCTTTATACATAGTTCTAGAAATAATAAATAACCCAGATCTATGACCTTAGGAGAACCACTGCAGTTTCCAGTGGAGGGAATGGGGACATGAAACTCTGATGGTAGGAAAGATTGGGAATTATACTCCTGTTGTCTTATAATGCTGTAAATCAATATTAAATCACTAATAAAAAAGATTGTCTTATGATAGTGATTTCAGGCAAGTGAGGGCAAAAAATAATCTCAGGGAGTCGGAAGTGCTCAACGGTTAAGCGCAGGTGGTACAAAGCGCAAGGACCAGCATAAGGATCCTGATTTGAACCCCCTGCTCCCCACCTGCAAGAGAGTCACTTCACAGGCGGTGAAGCAGGTCTGCAAATGTCTACCTTTCTCTCCCTCTGTCTTCCCCTCTTCTCTCCATTTCTGTCTATCCTATCGAACAATGACAACAGTAGTAACTACACCAATAAAAAGAAACAAGGGTAACAAAAGGGAATAAATAAATAAATAAATAAATAACTTAAAAGAAAAGAAAAGAAGAGCCCTGGCTGAAAAGGGCTTTTCTATAGAAGAAAAAATAAAAAAGAAACAAACAATCTCAAGTTTGGCATGAACAAAACCATGACAGCATTTGGAAGTAGTATTGATAATCTAGTGAAACCAAGTACATCGCAGCAGATGGTACAAATCAAACCTTGGTACAGCACAGTATGGGGGGGGGGCTGTTAAAATCAAGCCACTAGAAGTGTATTGAATAGTCAGAAGCTAAGTTTAATGAATATATTATAACATCCAGTTCTGTATAATAAAGCTAGTTTTTCCACATCCCAGCTGACAACCCAAACTATCTTCACATTATTCAAGATCGTTTTTTTATCTGTGGACACAAAGGATTCCTATAATGACAAAAGATTCATTATTCCTTGTCTTCTAAATAGTCAACAAATCTAACAGGATAATGAATTATGTAGAAAATATAGCACCCGTAGTTGAATTCCTGTGAAACATTGTTCTAACTCAAAACCATTGGGATATGATTCACTGCTTAAAAAAAAAAAAGATATTGTACTTCCTGGTAAGCAGCAGCTCAGAGTAGAAAGAGCACTGGACCTGGAGTCAGATGCAATGCAGGTTGTTTTTTGCTAAGCACTCCCTAGTAGCCTTTCCAGATCTAATGCTCTACTTTTCTTGATTACTGAATCCTGAAAATTTGCTTGTTTGAGATAAATTTGCAAATAGCTTAAAAGGTCCTGTCTTCCAGCAGTTTGTCCTTTTCTTTTGGTAAAGTCGAGTTTTGAACATTGAATTTGATGAGGCAAGGTATTGAGAGGGGACATTTCAGTGCTAGTATTTTCCACTGATCTGTTGTTTCTCTCCTGTCACTTGTTAATAGCAGCCAGCCTCCCTCGACTCTTGTCAGTAAGAGTTGGAGGGTTTCTGGGAAGAAATGAGCATCAGCAGTGCCTTCTAGCACAAAGCCAAGAGAAGAACATTGTGTGAGAGACCTGTCTGGTCTGGTGTGTTTACTTAACTGGCTCAAATTACCCAGAGGAAACAGCTTAGAATTTAAAAGAGTTCACTGACTAAAACACTGCTCTGGCTCTCAGATTTCTTTCTCTCCCAACTCCACTTGTGTTGATGTCTCCACATTGGTGTCTGACCAATAGAAATCAAAAGCTGAAAATGTCCAAAATTGACCTTAACACCATCCTTTCCATGCCTGCTTCCTAGTCTAGATCAACAGCACCACTGTCCCTGTTGGTTCTGAGTTCAAAACAATGGAGTCTTCTCCTTCATGGCCCATCTCCCCAGTCTTGCCTCTCTTTAGACTATTGCTCACAATGTGACTGCTCTTCTTAGAGTGTAAATGTGATCACAGTACACCCTTACTTAAAATTCTTACATGACTTCATATCATCTACTGGATGGAACTCAGAATCCCCTCTCGTTACCTGTACACCTCTGTAGTCCAACCCCCTGCCGCTTCCTGCCATGCCTCTGTGTCCTTTATACTCCAGTGGCATGAATTGCTCACAGGGACGCAGATACACACTAGTCTTTCCTCACTTTAACTTGGTATGTGAAATCTCTCCTTTTCCTCCTGTTTCCATAGAATTTCCATGTACCGGTTCTATAACTCACGCCACACTATGTATACAGTCGTGACTTGCCCACTTGTATGTCTCACTGCCAATCTGCCGGTTCCCTATCTGGAAGAGGGTCAGCATTGTAGAGGAGATTGAGGCTGGATGCTTCCCACTGGCATTTGAGCTGGTTTTGGACCCTAAGACATGAGGCTAGTGGCTGATGCTCTCTCTGCCTCCTTGCCCCAATCCTCCCCCATGATGGAGGTGTTAAGAAGCAGTGCAATGGATACATGGCCAAAGTTCAAAAACAAAAGAGCCTGGCTGATCCACAACTTGAATAGGCATCTACCTCATATCATCTTTTAAAGCACATGAAAAGCAGGCCAGTGGGCCTTGTATTTAGGGTGGCTTGGCAGGAGCTTTCTGCCTTGCAACATTCTTCGTTGGCAGACCTTGATTTCAACCCCCAGGGCAGTCGCTGGGAGGGTCAACACACCCATCCATGACCATCTCTAAGAACATCGCACTACTGTCAAACAAACAGCCCATAAAGAATTATTTGGCAGGTATCCTCTCCCTGGTTTTCTCCTCTGCCTGAGGCGGAGACAAAACTTTTTGCTATACCGCGGAGCAAGGAATCAAATTCCGATCAATTACATCCACGTGGGAGGTGTTCTCTCTAATTGCTGTGTCCTCTCCACCCCTCCCCAACAAAGTCATGATGAAGATCTTCAGCTCTAACCCAGAACAGTATCTAGTTAGCACTGATTTCAGTCCCCGTTGAAGATAACCTAGTCTTTGAATCAGTGTTCACTTGCCTGTGGGAAGGAACAAGTTTCTCAGGCACTGTGAATATATAGTTTCCTAGGTATGTTGGCCCTGGGTATATTCTGAATTAGCTGGATAAGTGATGCCCAGGGGAGGACCATACCAGAGCATTTTTTAAAAAAGGGTTGGGCCAGTGAAAAAGCTCAATTGGATAGTGACCTGCTTTACGTGCATGACCCAGGTTCAAGCCCGGCCCTAGTGCTGTGGTCTCTTTCTCTCTCTCTATCTCTCTGTTTCTTTGTCTTTACCTAAAAAAAAAAAAAAGCATTGGCTATCAGCCTGGTTGGGAGGATTCTCATCTCTAAAAATGAAAAGGTGTTAGAAAACATTATGAGTTTATGTTAATCATAGAAATTCTCTTCCATGGCTGTTGTGACTATCAGATATTATGTTTACACTACAGTGAGACTTCTAGCAACAAGTGTGTGTGTGTGTGTGTGTGTGTGTCTGTGTCTGTGTCTGTGTGTGTGTGGTGGGGGAGGAAATAAGTATTTGTTTGTCATCAGGAGCATCTACCTCTAAAAATATCAAATAGCTTTAGCATGTTATTTTCTACATATGTCAAAGGCAAGGAATGAGGATTTGTTGTCTTAGCTGTCCATCTGGCTGTGTCCTGACTGAAGAAAAATAATTTGAGTGCTGCCAGGGATAACATGAAATAAAACAGAAACAGAACTGGTGGAAGTGGTTCCCAGGGGGCTTTTAGGTGCCTATGTTCAGAGTAAAGATGACCCGGCCCACAAAGCGGTCGTTGATGACGTCATTGACAACGCTCTTGCCCTTCAGCTGGCACTGCACTGGCACTGCCTGGTTCTTCACCACATCAGTGAAGTGCATCGCCACCAGCGGAGAGGTGTAGTTCACCTGTAGGTGGAAGAACAATGAATTCTGAGTGTGAGGAGGAGAAGGTATTGCTGGGTATGTGTGTGGGGATGGGGTGGGGGGGAGTAATAGGATAGAAACAAGCAAATCCCACTAAGTTGAGTTACAGATGACTCAAGACAATGACATGCTCTCTACACTGAGAAAGTGTGTGTGTATGTGTGTGTGTGTGCGCGCGCGTATGAGTGGGGAGGGGGAATCATGCATTTCTCTCATAAGTCACTGTCAGATGGCTGATAGTCCTCTGGGGATAACCCATTCTAAATCAGCACGATAGGATTTTCTGGCTATCAGGCCATGAATCAAGCCAGAACTAGCATCTGTCAAGTGTCTTAATAAGCTTCTCCTGCCCCAAGGCTTCCAATGGGAGGAAAAGGAAAAGGTAATGATTTGGACAGTGACTTCTCTGTTACTGGCTCTACCACTAATCAGGTATGTGACCTTGGGCACATTTTTTTTCTCTGAACCCTAATTTATCCCTCTGTAAACTGAAGAACTTATATCAGGCCACAGCTGATGTTCCTTCAGCTATAGAACTGGGTGGAGGAAATGGGAACTGGTAGAAGGAGCCCCTGATCCTTTTCTCTGGGGGCCGAGCACTAGCACAGCAGGTTAATGCACATGGCACAAAGCGCACGGTCTGGCATAAGGATCCCGGTTCAAGTCCCCAGCTCCCCACTTGCAGGGGGTTGCTTCACAAGTGTAGAAGCAAGTCTGCAGATGTCTATCTTTCTCTCTCCTACTCTGTCTTCCCCTCCTCTCTCAATTTCTCTCTGTCCTATCCAACAACAACAACAAGGGCAACAAAAATGGGGAAAATTGGCTTCTAGGAGCCCCGCTTTCACAGAACTCTGCCCAACTAGGGAAAGAGAGAGTCACGCTGGGAGTATGGATCGACCTGCCAATGCCCATGTTCAGTAGAGAAGCAGTTACAGAACCCAGACCTTCCACCTTTTGCACCCCATAATGACCCTGGGTCCATGCTCCCAGAGGGTTAAAGAATAGGAAAGCTATCGGAGGAGGAGATGGGATATGGAGTTCTGGTGGTGGGATAAGCGCACTGTGGTGCAAAACGCTAGGACGGGCATAAGGATCCCGGTTCGAGTCCCCAGCTTCCCACCTGCAGGGAGTCGCTTCAAAGGTAGTGAAGCAGGTCTTCAGGTGTCTCTCTGTCTCTCTTCTTTATCTCCCCTTCTCTCTCAATTTCTCTATGTCTCTATCCAATAACAAATAAAATTTTAAAAAAGTCTTGGACTTCTGGAGGAGGGGCTATGGAACAGCAGCAGCTGTGTTTATCTCCTCTCCCCTCCTGGGTCAACTAGGAATACCAAAGGAGACCACCTGGGACTGCAACAAGACAGGACTAGAACAACTTCAGGAACCCATCAAATCACCAATGAGTGCAAACATGGGTGACTCATGGACAGAGAGGAGCCTAGAGAGAGATTAAGTGGCTGCTAACAGTCTGGCAATTTACCAGTTGAGACACCACCTCCAATCTCTTTCACCAACAAAAAGACAGCTGAAGGGAGGAGAGGACTCCCCTAAGACTCACTAAATGCAACTGTGAGTCTCCATTGCTACTGCTCTCCAAAGCTGGAGCAGCAGAGGGGAGGCCCTGTGCTGACACCAGGGGACAAAGAACTAACGAGGAAACTCAGAGAAGATCTCTACCTTGGTGGCCTAGTAGTGGGGCTGTGAAAGTCTCTTTGCATAGCCACTGGATTATCTCTGCCCCACTCTGCTTTATCTCTTGGTCTGGAGTCAGTGATTAAGCTAAGAAGCATACCTATAGTTTAAAAGCCCTTAGGCTCCCATAGCCTACAGGGAAGAAAAAGAACAAAAGAGACTTTTAAGGCACTGTGCTCCAACTCAGGTATTAAAATAATATCGAAACAACTGTCAATTTCCACAACTGTGAACCATTTAATTACCTTACTTAGACACAAGTCAATCCAGGCAAGAGTGATCAGTAATTTGAAAAGTACTGAGAGAGGGACCTCATAACATACTATAAAAAATGGAAAAATGGTTAAATCAACAAGAAGAAATATTGGAGAAATGAACTAGGACAAGAGTCCAGCTAAAAGCCCCCCAAAGGGTGAAGCACAAAATAATGAGGTCAACATCCAAACACTAGTTAAGGAAATAATCACAGGAGTGAGTAAACACTTTGAAAGAATTGTCATCAGAAATAAAGAAACAACCAATGAGACTCTGGAAGAAAGCACTAATTATCTCAAGGTTATTAGAGAGATGAAAGCTCATATAGCTGAGCTAAGAACACAACTAGCTGAACAAGCTAAAACAGTATCAGAACAGGGTAACAAAATAGATGAACTCCAGAAAGCATCAGAGGGAAGAGAGAGTAGAATAAATGAGGCTGAAGACAGAATAAGCAAGATCGAGGATGAATTAGAGACAACTAAAAAAGAAGCAAGAGATCTCAAAAAGAGATTAAGAGATACTGAAATAACAACACAGACCTATGGGATGACTTCAAAAGAAATAATGTACGCATTATTGGCTTACCAGAGGAAGAAATAGAGGAAGGGGAAGAAAGCATTCTTCAGTCCATAATAGCTGAGAACTTCTTCAGTCTAGACAACATCAGTGACATAAAGGTTCAAGAAGCCCAGAAGGTCCCACACAGAATTAACCCAGACTTAAAGACACCAAGACACATCATATTTAAAATGGAAAGGAATAAGGATAAAGAAAGGATCATGAAGGCTGTAAGAGAAAAACAAAGAGTCACCTACAGAGGAAAACCCATAAGATTAGCAGCAGACTTCTCCACACAAATACTATAGTCCAGAAGAGAATGGCAAGATATCTCTCGAGTGCTCATTGAGAAAAGCTTTCAAAGACTACTGTATCCTGCTAGTCTGTCATTCAGGCTAGATGGAGGCATAAAAACCTTCTCAGACAAGCAACAGTTGAAAGAATCAACTATCACCAAGCCTGCCCTGAAAGAAGTTCTGAAAGTTCGCTTATAAAGAGACCACCATAAATATGACATATATCAGAACACTCTAAAAATCTACAAGAATGGCATTAAAATATCTTCAGTCTTTGATATCAATAAATGTCAATGGCCTAAATTCACCTATTAAAAGGCACAGAGTAGGAAGATGTATCAGAAAACACAACCCAACAATCTGCTGTCTACAGGAAACCCACCTAACTCCACAAGACAAACACAGACTCAAAGTCAAAGGATGGAAAACTATCATACAAGCCAATGGCCCACAAAAAAAAGGGCAGGAACAGGAACATATCTGACATGATAAACTTTTTTTTTTTTAATATTTTTTTTTATTAATTTTATTTTTGAGAGAGATGCAGAGAGAGACACATACACACACGCTATGAGACACCAGAGCACTGCTCAGCTCTGGCTTATGGTGGGCAGGGCATTGAACCTGGGATTTCGGAGCCTCAGGCATGAGAGTCTGTTTGCATAACCATTATGCTGTGTTCCCCGCCCTGACATGATAAACTTTAAAAAAAATAAAATTTAAAAATATAGGGATGGGCACTACTTAATGCTCAGAGGATCAGTCAAATCAAGAAGACTTAACAATCATTAACATCTATGTACCCAATGAGAAGTCATCTAAATACATCAAGCAGCTACTAAAAGAGCTACAGCAATATATTAACAGCAACACAGTCATAGTAGGGGACTTCAACACCCCACTCTCTCAACTTGACAGATCATCCAGGCAGAAAATCAGTAAAGACATAAGGGAGCTAAATGAAGAGATAGATTAACTAGAACTATTGGATGTTTTCAGAATCATTCATCCCAAGAAACTGGAATACACATTTTACTCAAGTCCACATGGGTCATTCTCAAGGGAAGATCATATGTTAGGCCACAAAGACAGCATCAGCAAATTCAAGAGCATTGAAATCATCCCAAGCATCTTCTCAGACTGTTGGTATACTTCTAAATTCTGCTTCTTCGAAGACCCCTTCTGTTGCATTGCTTGACTCTGGTCTATTTACATAATCATTGTATTCATTGGTTTAATCCCCACTTCTTCTTCTAGCGTTTGCCCTTCTTCCGTAGCCAGTCAACAGCGTCAGGTTGAGCCTGATGTAGTTTCGAGACCTCCTTTGAATCTGGAGAGGTGGCAGTCGTTGACTATGTGGGTCATAGTCTGTCTGTAGCCACAGGGGTAGTTTGGGTCATCTCTGGCTCCCCAGCGATGGAACATAGCGGCGCACCGGCCATGGCCTGTTCGATAGCGATTGAGGAGGGCCCAATCATAACGTGCTAGGTCAAAGCCGGGTTGACGCTTGCAGGGGTCTGTGATGAGGTGTTTGTTCTTTACCTCAGCTGACTGCCAACTCTGTTTCTAAGAGTCTGGAACAGAGAAGTTCAGTGTAGGCGTAGGAGACCAGATTGGATGACGAGACGTCAAGCGTTGAACAGGGTGGGCGAAGATCCGCGTATATTGGCAGGTCCGGTCGAGTGTAGACGTGGGAAATGAACTTAGATGATGCCGCATCCCGACGAATATCTGGCGGGGCGATGTTGCTAAGAACTGGCAGCCATGGAACCGGGGTGGAACGGATGGTTCCAGATATCCCCACTGGTTCGCTTTTTCCTTCTCCCCACTCCCTATCCTACGTACTTCCTCTTCCTGACACTTCAGTCTCAAGATTATATATATATATGACAGGATTATGATTAGAGAGAGCTAGATCAAACTGCATCCCCTCTCGTCAATAAAGATTGAACTGTGTTCCCAGCTCAGCCATGAATCCCTGGTCCTCTGTCTCCCGCCCGTGAAGCTAGGCTGGCAAATGGCGCCCTGAACAGGGACTGGCATCAGACCACAGTGGAATTAAACTAACACTTAAGAATCAACAAAAGATTAGCAATACTCCAAAAATGTGGGAGCTTAACAGTACACTACTCAACAACTACTGGGTCAAAGAGGAAATTAAGGAAGAAATCAAAATGTTTAAAGACTTCATGAAAATGAAGACACAAGCTATCAAAATATTTGGGACACAGCTAAGGCAGTACTGAGAGAGAAGTTCATAGCCATACAAGCACATATAAGGAAAGAAGAAAAAGCACAAATTAACAGCCTGATTTCACATCTTAAAGACCTAGAAGAAGAAGAAGAACAAAGGAACCCTAAAGCAACCAGAAGGACAGAAATCACTAAAGTTAGGACAGAAATCAATAACACTGAAAATAAGAAAACCATAGAAAAGATCAACGAAAGTAAATTTTGGTTCTTCAAAAGAGTGAACAAAATCAACAAACCTTTAGCCAGACTCACAAAACAAAAAAGGGAGAAGACCCAAATAAATCGGATAGTAAATCAAAGAGGAGATATCACAACAGACACCACAGAAATTCAACATATTATGCGAGACTTCTATGAACAACTATATGCCACCAAGCTAGAGAACCTGGAAGAAATGGACGATTTCCTAGATACCTACCAACTTCCAAAATCAAGTAAAGAGGAACTAGGTAACGTGAACAGGCCCATCACAGCTAATGAAATTGAAACAGTTATCAAAAACCTCCCCCAAAATAAAAGTATTGGACCAAATGGTTTTACAAATGAATTCTACAAATCCTTCAAAGAAGAACTAATACCTCTACTTTTAAAAGTCTTCCAGAAGATTGAAGACACTGGAATACTCCCTTCCAGCTTCTATGAAGCCAACATCACTCTGATACCAAAAGCAGACAGGGACACAACCAAAAAAGAAAACTATAGACCAATATCTCTGATGAACATAGATGCTAAAATACTGAACAAAATTCTAGCCAACCGGATACAGAAGTATATTCAAAAGATTGTTCATCATGACCAAGTGGGGTTTATCCCAGGCATGCAAGATTGGTTTAATATACGTAAATCAATCAATGTGATCCACTACAGCAATAAAAACAAGACCAAAACCACATGGTCATATCAATAGATGCAGAGAAAGCCTTTGACAAAATACAACAACTCTTTATGATCAAAACACTACAAAAATGGGAATAGGTGGAAAATTCCTGAAGATAGTGGAGTCTATTTATAGCAAACCTACAGCCAACATCATATTCAATGGTGAAAAACTGGAAGCATTTCCCCTCAGATCAGGTACTAGACAGGACTGCCCACTATCACTGTTATTATTCAACGTAGCGTTGGAAGTTCTTGCCATAGCAATCAGGTAGGAGCAAGGAATTAAAGGAATACAGATTGGAAGAGAAGAAGTCAAATTCTCCCTATTTGCAGATGACATGATAGTATACATAGAAACACCTAGGGAATTCAGCCAGAAGCTTTCGGAAATCATCAGGCAATACAGTAAGGTGTCAGGCTACAAAATTAACATTAAAAAGTCAGTGGCATTCCTCTATGCAAACACTAGGTTAGACTAAGTTGAAATCCAGAAATCAATTCCTTTTACTATAGCAACAAAAACAATAAAATATCTAGGAGTAAACCTAACTAAAGAAGTGAAACATTTGTAAACTGAAAATTATGAGTCACTACTTTAGGAAATTGAAAAAGACACAGAGAAGTGGAATGATATTCCATGTCCATGGGTTGGAAGAATTAACATCATCAAAATGAATATACTACCCAGAGCCATATACAAATTTAAAGCTATCCCCATCAAGATCCCAACCACATATTTTAGAAGAATAGAACAAATGCTACAGATGTTTATCTGGAACCAGAAAAGACCTAGAATTGCCAAAACAATCTTGAGAAGAAAGAACAGAACTGGAGTTATCACACTCCCAGATCTCAAATTGTCATCAAAACTGCTTGGTACTGGAACATGAATAGACACACTGACCAGTGGAATAGAATTGAGAGTCCAGAAGTAAGCCCCCACACCTATGGCCATCTAATCTTTGATAAAGGTGCTCAGACTATTAAATGGGGTAAGCAGAGTATCTTCAACAAATGGTGTTGGGAAAAAATGGGTTGAAACATGCAGAAGAATGTAACTGAACCACCATATTCACCAAACACAAAAGTAAAGTCCAAGTGGATCAAGGACTTGGATGTTAGACCACAAACTATCAGATACTTAGAGGAAAATATTGGCAGAGCTCTTTTCTGCATAAATTTTAAAGACATCTTCAATGAAACGAATTCAATTACAAAGAAGACTAAGGCAAGAATAAACCTATGGGACTAAATCAAATTAAAAATCTTCTTCACAGCAAAAGAAACCACTACCCAAACCAAGAGACCCATCACAGAATGGGAGAAGATCTTTACATGCCATACATCAGACAAGAGTTTAATAACCAAAATATACAAAGAGCTTGCCAAACTCAACAAGAAAACAAATAACCCCATCCAAAAATGGGGGGAGGACATAGAATATTCACCACAGAAGGGATCCAAAAGGCTGAGAAACACATGAAAAAATGTTCCAAGTCTCTGACTGTCAGAGAAATGCAAATAAAGACAACAATGAGATACCACTTCACTCCTGTGAGAATGTCATACATCAGAAAAGGTAACAGCATCAAATGCTGGAGACATTGTGAGAATGTAAATTGGTCCAACCCTTGTGGGGAGCAGTCTGCAGAACACTCAGAAGGCTAGAAATGGACCTACCCTATAATCCTGCAATTCCTCTCCTGGGGATATATCCTAAGGAACCCAACACACCCATCCCAAAAGATCTGTGTACACATATGTTCTTAGCAGCACAATTTGTAATAGCAAAAAGTTGCAAGCAACCCAGATGTCCAACAACAGATGAGTGGCTGAGCAAGTTGTGGTATATGTACCCAATGAAATACTACTCAGCTATAAAAAATGGTGACTTCACTTTTTTCAGGTGATCTTGGATGGACCTTGAACAATTTCATTTTCAGTGAAATAAGTCAGAAACTAAAGGATGAATATGGGATGATCTCACTCTCAGGCAGAGGTTGAAAACAAGATCAGAAAAGAAAACACAAGTAGAACCTGAACTGGAATTGTTGTATTTCACCAAAATAAAAGACTCTGCAGTGGTTGGGGGGGAGAATACAGGTCCAAAAAGGATGATAGAGGACGTAGTGGGGGTTGTATTGTTATATGGAAAACTGGCAAATGTTATGTATGTATAAACTATTGTATTTACTGTTGAATGTAAAACATTAATTCTCCAATAAAGAAAATTTTAAAAAAGTGATTTTCTTCCCTCTGTGAGTACTTGCTGTTTCTTTTAAAAATATATTTATTTATTTATATATTCCCTCTTGTTGCCCTCGTTTTTTTTATTATTGTAGTTATTATTGTTGTTCTTGATGCCATCTTTGTTGTTGGATAGGACAGAGAGAAATGGAGAGAAGAAGGGAAGACAGAGAGGGGGAAAGAAAGATAGACACTTGTAGACCTGCTTCACCCCTTGCAAAGCGACTCCGCTGCAGGTGGGGAGCCAGGGTCTAGAACCAGTATCCTTATACTGGTCCTTGTGCTTCATGCCACGAGCGCTTAACCCACTGCACTACTGCTGGACTCCCAGTACTTGCTGTTTCCTAATTGGCATATAACTCAGCCACCTCTCTCACTGTCTCTAAGCCCTTTAATTTAATTTAATGTAATTTAATTTAATTTAACTTCTATGAGAGAGAGATACAGAAGGCAAGTTACAGAGAAAGAGACTAGAACACTGCTCAGTTCTGGTGCTGGGAATTGAACCTGGGGCTTGAGAGCCTTAGGCATGACAGTTATCTGCAGAACCATTATACTGTCTCCCTGGACCTCCAAAGCCCTTTCTGACACCAGAGAAAGAAGGGGATACAGACTTACATGAGTCAGTTTGCCGTAGTAAGGGTAGTAGCGAAGGTCAAAAGAAGCCGACTCTGGGTAGTACTTGATGGATCGGATATCATTTTCATCCCCTCTCTGTAGGTAAAAGCAGGTACATGTGGAGTGCTGTGCCATTCCCTGGTTGGATGGAACTGGAGCTAATGGGGCCTGTACTCCCTGGTGAAATCACTCTGTGACCCATAATCAACTGTCCTAAGAAGGACCACGAAAGCAAAATGGGACAAAACATAGCCCTATAATATACCTATCCCTGGATCTATACCTGGAAGAGTGTCTTTACGGAGAAAGACTGTACCTTGGCTTTTCAGTTAAAAAATTACTGAGCTGCAGAGTTGGGCTAGGGAGGCCCTCTGTACTGGTTCCTAGGGGACCCAGAAGGAAGCACTCTGGATGGCTTGCAATAGCTAGTGCTGCTCTGGCAAGAGAAGCCACCATGCCAGCCCCTCTCCAGTGACCCATACTGGGCCTGGCACCATCTTGAACTTCAGAGCTGAGGCGGGTATAAATGGAGACACAGATGGTTAACCTCACCCTACAGCAGTCTGCATGTTGCAGGCTAATTTCTGAAGAAGGTGTGGCTAGTACATCACTAGGAGCCAGTTGCTTACTGGGGTTATTAGATCATGTCTATCAACATAGTGTAATTGTTTTTAGTATAAACAGAGCTGCCCTTCATCTGTTCTGGTAATTACCTCCTCCTGCTTCATTTTCACAAGTGGGTGTGGAGCTGAGCAGTATTGATTATTAAAGACTGTATAAGGGCTCTTGACATTCCATTTTCATTTCTTTAAAAGGACAGCTTGCAGCTAGTTTTGATGTAAACTGAAAAAGGAACGGTATCCACCAAAGAAAAATAAGCAGGACTCAGTCCAGTCATGACACTAGTTTAAGACTGAGTTAGTTTTACAATTTGCTTATATATTCTTTGAAAAGCAAAAAAAAAAAAATGACATTGACTTTTGGTGACTAGTCTGGGGAATCATTCCCACTAGTTCACAACCACACATTGCAAGTGTGTATCACAGATGCACGTGCCTTTGAACAAGACGATTGTCCTTCCTCCCCTGCTCATCTGGCAGACACTGACTGGCTCAGGGGCACTAATCCACAAGATAACCTACCCATTCCTCTTCAATGTCCTCATTGTGCTTTCCATAGCATCTGGAATGCTCGATTGCCCTGATTTCAGAGACAGTCATATTTGTCTGGGCCGAGCCAACACCTAGCTAAGCAGCTGGTATACACTAAGCCATCTAGTGATGCTTGCTCAGTGGGAATCGCTGGCTAAGTAGATGCTGCCTTTTGATCTGCCACCTTCCAGATTGGAATTCTAAGCTATACTTCTAGTTCTGAGAAAGGGGTTACCTTTCTCATATATTTGCAAGACAGCTGTTCAAGGTTCGGGGTGCAGCTGAGGTTGTCAAACAGGAGGGAGCTATTGCAGGTTTGAGAAGCAAATGGAGACTTAGGAGTTTTTTCCTACAAAGGATTGAATTGGCACAGATGAGATAGGAGTTAATGGTCCCTGGAAGGACACTTAATTAGCATATTAATAGAGTCCTGTTTATACTTCCCTTGTAGTCATTTGTTATTGCAACAGCCAGTGCCACTGGTCATTGCTGCAAAAAGTGAAATTCAGTTTTAAAAGCAGGAACTAATGACTTAATGAAGGCCGGCTGTTTAGTTCAAAGAAACAAGTCATTAGAGCTAAAAGCAAAAATGTAAACAGAATCCCAATTAAGGACTTGGCATTTTGTTACTCCCTGCTGTGACCTTTAGCCATGGTCAAGTCTTAGGCCTTGCATAGGTATAAAATAATACACACACACACACACACACACACACACACACACACACACACACACACACTTGCTTTCTGAAAATATGGAGCCGTGAAAGCATTAAAGGGAAGTGTAGTTATGGACCCTTTTATCAACCCATAGCCAGGATGAATCAGCCACCTTTTTTGCATAGAACAGATATGCTAATAATACTTAATTAGAAAAGGTGCATTACCTGAACCTTGCAGGAAACTTTCACAGGATCTCCATGCTTAGGACGAAAGCCAACAATCTAAGTCAAAAGAAAGCCAGTGTTTCCAAAATGAAACGAAACGAAACAAAACAAAACAAACAAACAAACAACAATAACAAAAAACCACGATTGGACAGTCAAAACAAGATCTCTTGAAATCTCTCCTGAGTTATCTCTTCCTTAGACCTAACCTTAAATCTAGTTTGCTCTCTCAGAAATGTCATGCAAAGCAGAAAACACAAGATTCTTCAGAGCTGTGCAGTTCAGCTAATTCCTTCTTATACACGTGCCTGACAACATACAGTCATAACTGTAGTGAGATAACTGAAGATACAAAGAACTTTCCATCTTCAAGAGGGATGTACCTGGGAAAGCTTTGTCAGGCATTGAGGAAAGAAGGAAAATCTATTTCTTATGACATTAGAAACACTCCCACCTCCACAATATGTCCATCGCCTGTCCTGAACAGCACCACATCTTATTCCTGACAGAGCGCATCAAATGCTGGCTGAGGGGTAGGGGGCAATGGTCAACAGGATGTATTCAGGGAGAAGGAATTATCGCTTGATAGGGTTGTCTGCATCACTGATGTCAGTAAAAATGGCCAAATGTACAGTGTGTGAAGACAGAACCCAAGCATAGTAGAGTAACCAGACCAGACCCTTCCTACAAAGTTCACTCATTTATCATTGCTGGACTGTCAAGGATCAGTATACCCGGTTCATCTTTAGAAGGATGCAGGGTTGTCCAGTAGAGTAGCCAAAAGTAGGGTCCTCCAAACCAGAGCAGTTCTTCAGGAAGGAACGCTTAAATTGGCAGGCCTTCTTGTCCTCCTCATCATCACCATCTTGGATGAAGTACTCCCCCGGGGGACAATCCACATTCATTTCCTCTTGAAGACTGTCGTTATAGCCTAAAGCATGTGGTTGGCAGAGTTATGTTAGACAGGTGCTACAAGGGGGCACTTTCAATAATCTCTTCCCTAGATGCCTTTCTCTAGCTGGCTTAAATTCCCCATAACATTCATCCAGTCTGTCTTGGACCCTGTAAACTGGCATCAGGTGTCTGAATCCCTTTATCAGCAACATCTCATCCAGGAGCTCTTCTGGGCCTATCTCCATAGCCCACTTTGATTGCCTGCCCACTTGGGTCTTATTAACTCAGAATTTCTAGATATCCATCTCTGGGTCACAAGTTGGTTACTCCCCCCCACCCTTCTTCACCAGAGTACTATCCAACTTATGGTGGTGCTGGGTTCCTGCTGTGTTATCTCCCCAGTTACAAATTGTTCTACAGGTCAGTAACTTTTAAATTCCTCTCTGTTTCCCATTATCTCATTTTCAGATATGGTAATTTATAAATCTGAAGAGTAGCCTCTTTTACTTTGGGAAGAGGAAGGAGCATATAATAGACAAATTTTGGAAGAGGAACTGAATCACATCAAGGCATGAGTATGCAAAGGAGGAAATGTTTTTTATAGACTACTTCTATAATATAGATTTTTAAAAATATTTGTTTATTCCCTTTTGTTGCCCTTTTATTGTTGTTATAGTTATTATTGTTGTTGTTATTGATGTCGTTGTTGTTGGATAGGACAGAGAGAAATGGAGAGAGGAGGGGAAGACAGAGAGAGGGGAGAGAAAGATAGACACCTGCATACCTGCTTCACCGCCTGTGAAGCGACTCCCCTGCAGGTGGGGAGCCAAGGGCTCGAACCTGGGTCCTTAAGCCGGTCCTTGCGCTTCACACCACGTGCGCTTAACCCGCTGTGCTACCACCCAACTCCCCTAATATAGACTTTTATAGACTACTTCTTTTTAAATGTATTTTATTTATGCATTTGTTTATTGGATAGAGACAAAGAGAAGTTGAAAGAAGATGAGGGGGTAAAGAAGGGGAGAAAGACACTTGCAGCACTGCTTCACCACTCATGAAGCTTCCCTCCTGTAGGTGGGGGGCAGGGGCTTGAACCTCAGTCATCACACATGATAACATGTGTTCTCAACCTAGTGCACCATCACCCAGCCTCAAGGTTAGATCTTTTTTACGTTCAGCTTGGGAAATGTCTCCCTTTGAGATGGCACCTGATGCAAGAGAGTGAGATGTGTGTTGTGGAACAAGAGAAAGAGGAGGAGGAAGAAGTAAATCAGCTCCTCGCGCTTTAAAAGGGGGGAAAATTGACACTGAAAACTAGAAGCTTAGATCTAAAGACAGAAACCAACGACAAACACAGAATTTCCACCAAGAGGGCAAGAGGTGTGTGATTCTGTCTGTTGGAGATACTCAGTTACTGTGCTTTCACATTGGGTGAAGTTAACATGTGTCTAAGGGACATACCTCAGGGATAAATTTCAGAGGGTTTATCCCTGAGCTCACTCAGGCTACTAGGTGCCATAGAACTAGGGTTTTGGGAGTCGGTTGGTAGCAGCGGGTTAAGCGCATGTGGCTCGAAGCACAAGGACCAGTACTTTGCGTGAGATGACTCTTTAAGACGTGTTCCTTTAAAGAGTTTATTGTTGGGTCTGGGCAGTGGTACACCTGGTTGAGCACAAGGACCCAGGTCTGAGCCACCAGTCTCTGCTTGCAGGGGGAAAGCTTTTCAAGTGGTTAAGCAGGTCTGCAGGTGTCTCCCTGTCTCTCTCCCTCTCTATACCCTTCTTCCCTTTCAATTTCTGACTGTCTCTATCCAATAAATAAATAGATAAAGATAATAAAAATGTTTTTTAAAAGGATATATTGTCTACTGTCCTACCATCCTGAATGCACCTGTTCTTGTCTAAATAGGGCACATTTTAGATGTTTACTTATTGTATTAATGAAAGGGAAAGGGAGAGAACCAGTGCCTTACTCTGGCATATGTGATGCCGGGGGTTGAATTCAGGGTCTCATGCTTGAGAATCCACTGCCTTGTCCACTGTGTGACCTCTAGGGCCATTAATCAGGCCATATTATCTACACTTCGATACTGAAAACCCAGCACTTCCCTATTGTTCCTCAATTGGTATGCTTCTCCCTGTACTAGCTTCTGAGAGGGATTTCCTCAGCAGAGATTCTGGTAATATATTTGCAAGAGTTCACAAGCATTTTGAAAGAGAGAGAAGGAGGGAGGGAAGAAGAGCAAAGCTATTGTGTTGGTTATGATTGTCAAAAGCATGGCTCGACAAAAGTGGAAGTACATGAACTTAGAAAGAATTTTACTCTCCTTTTTACAGGTGAGGGATCTCAAGCAGGGCCTCAACACTGAGTGTTATTGATGGTAGCAGCAAGGAATTATGAGAAGCAGCACTTCTCAAGCTTTGAAGATCAAATACATGGCCTGCAAATCTTGTTAAAATGCAAATCCTGCTTCAACTGGTCTGGGGCAGAGTCTGCCTCTCTTACACACTCCCTGTTGATGCTGCTACTGCTGGTAGTGGTGGTTCCTGGATTACACTTTAAGTTGCACAAGTGCCAAGAACTTTGATTGGTTTAAAAACATCGATTGGGGCTGGGTGGTGGCGTACCTGGTTGAGCGCACATGTTACAATGTGCAAGGACCTGGGTTTGAGCCCCTTTTCCTCACCTGCAGGGGAAAGCTTTGCAAGTGGTGATGCAGGGCTTAAGGTGTTTCTCTGTCTCTTTCCCTCTCTAACTCCCCCTTCCCTCTCATTTTCTGGCTGTCATTTTCCAATAAATAAATAAAATAATTAAAAAATAAAAACTAATAAAAACATAGGTTTAAGCACAGAATCTGCTGCTGGGACACTCTGATCACTTTCCCTCCCTGGGTCTTCCCTCCTTCATTTATAGATGAGGATGAAGTCTGCTATATAGCAGTCATAGTGAATGGAAAAATTGAATCACTTAACCAAAACTGCCATCACACAAGGCACTTTTTTCTACCTCTTAACTCAGTGCAATTTCTGCTGCTTCCCATTCCTCCATTTCAGCCAGGCCAGGACAGCCAACACACTCTAACTCCCCCCATTCCCAACAATTATAGGGACACCAGTGCAAATCCACTGGAGCTCTTCTTTACCAGGTGAGTAAAAACAGAACCTATGTCCTCTGTGTTATACTGTAGAGACAGGCATACCTCTCACATTTGTGATAAAAAGTGTTGAGTGACTGCCACCCAGGTGTTCTTCCTCTAACTCCTTCCTGTAATGCTGTTTAAAGAGGGACACTCTCAGGGGCTGGTCAGCAGCACATGCAGTTAAGTGCACATTTTGCCATGCGTAAGGACCCAGGTTCTAGCTCCTGTTCCCCATCTGCAGGGGAAACTCTTCATGAGCCGTGAAGCAGGTCTGCAGGTATCTGGCTTTCTCTCTGCCTCCCCCTTGTCCTCCTCCATCCCTCTCAATTTCTTTCTTCTCTGTCCTTTCAAAAACAGAATAGAAAGGGGGGAGGGGAAGGGGAAAATAAATGGCCACTGGGAGTGATGGATTTGTAGTGCCAGTGCTAAGCTCCAGCGATAACCCTGGTGGCAATAAAAAATTAAAAAAGAAAGAAATGAAGAAAGAAAGGCCCTCTCTTCCTTCAAGACATCCAACTCTAAGACATGAATTCTCTTCCCTTGAGAGAGTATAGGAAGGAGTTCTTCCCATTCTGAAGAACGCTATTCTTTCCTTACCACAACCCCCCTCCCAGTGACTTAATTTTTTAAATTATCTTTATTTATTTATTGGATAAAGACATCCAGAAATCAAGAGGGAAGGGGGTGATAGGGAAAGAGAGAGAGACAGACACTTGCTACACTGCTTCACCACTCGCAAAGCTATCCACCTGGGTCCTTGCGCATTGTAACATGTGTGCTTAACCAGGTGCATCACCACTCACCCCCCCACCCCAGTGATATTTTTAATGTATAATGAGCCATCTATCTGGTTGTTACTAGGACCCAACAAGGTGCTGCGGGGGTGTTCAAGAAGATAAGTTCTCTGTCCATTGTGACCATATCTCGCTGGATAGTTAGTTGGCTTGTGTGCTTTCAAACACATCACAAACCAGCATAATTTTGGGTATATCTACAGGTGCTGAGCAGGATGCAAAGTAAGGAAGGACTGCGATGGGCCGGGGTTAGCAAAAAGGAGATTTCCAGGCCAAGTGAATTTTGCATTCTGACCCATCATCTTCCCAAAGCAATTTCCTGACTTACCTTGGAGAAAGCCATTTAGGCTAATTACATAATGCTGCCAAGTGTCAGGCTCAGAAACGTTGAAGCTGAAGTTCAGGCTATGGGCGAAGGGTCTGATCATAACTCCTGGCAAGGCAAATAGGTCTCGGATATATTAACCCATTCTGGGGATACATTTATTATTATTATTTTGGTATTGATTCCCATGAAACCATTTTTCCCCTTCCCCCCAGACAATCAAAATTAAAAGGAGCATAATTTGCCAAGTACCATTTTACTTGTACTCTTAATAATTGAATCCCTAAGTCATTACCGGGAAGAGCCAAAGTTAATTGAGACTGAACATGCTGTGCAAGCAGTTTCCTGTCCAGCATATTCTGACAACACAGGGCACTTGGGCACTCACCAGGAGGCTTCACCCTCTCAGTGAAGAATGGCAGGTAAGGGCTGATGCTCAGGAAGACCGAGTACATGAAGAGGGTGATCACAGCAGCCAGGGAGGCATAGAAGAAGAAGTAAATGACCAAGATCAGGCCTGCAGGACAGTCAGGGATGAGTGTGATCAGTCAGGGATGAGAGTGTGATCGCCAGTAAGTCCAACCTCCTCACTTGAACTCATGAACCAGAACCAGCCCAAACACATGTCTTTGGCTTTTTTTTTCTTCTTCTTCTTCTTCTCCTCCTTCTTCTTTTAAAAATCCTTTTTATTTCCCCAAAGCAGTGTGTCCTTGCTCATTTAGATCTCACCAATTTGGAACTGGAATGAACAGTGTCAGAGGTCTGATTGTAGTTTACTTTTACAACGTCTCCAAGGGAAGGGCTTGCTGAACTAATGATGACCAGGAACCAGATTATGGGGAAGTGGAGACTAAAGCACTGCCCAGGCCAAATTGCTTAGGAGGCTTCTGGGCCATGGTTGATGTCTTCAGTACCTATTATTCATCACTATTCATTAAAATAGGAGCCTCAAAGAGTCCTAGAAGCTTGGTTCCAGTGATTATACATATGTGCCAATGGGGAAAGCAACATTTCTTTTCCACATAGCTTCTAATTCAAACTTTTGATTAATCCACTGGACTTCCCTCTAATCAAGGCAAAAATGAGGGCTCACACTACTTGTTTCAAATCTCTCTCAAAAGCTGAAGTGGCTCTGCTTTTCAAAAGGAACACTAACATAGGACAGTTCTTTGTTTTCAACTGATAAGCTTTTCTTTTTCTGGCAATCGGTTATACTTAACTGACACCACTGCCTGCGAGCTTGGCCAAGTTACAGAACCTCTCTGTGCTCTTTCAGTGTGTCACAGGTCAATATGGGCTTCTGTCTAATGCTAACTCTTCTTTCCCGTCCCTAACAGTATCTGAGAAGGAGCCTTTCTCTCCAGCCTTTCCTGGCTTTACCACTTCCTAGCTGTTTAATTTTGGACATGCTGTTCACCTCTCTGGACCTCAATTTCCTCATCTGTAAAATAAGAACCATAATAGTCCTGCTTAGCATTGAATAATGCATATAAATGGCAGGCAAAGAGTCTGGCTGATACTAAGTGCTCCACAAATGGCTGTCCTCATCATGGCTATTATTAATATGATTGTTGTTGTAGGACCAAAAGCACGTTGTGTGAGCCCCGCCTCACTGGGCTGCAGTAGGACTAAGTTTACTCCAGGACGAGGCAGGACAGAGAGAACAAATGGGTGTGAGGCTGCAGCTGGGAAGCTCTGTTCAAGTCCTCCTGGGACTCTCAGGCAGCAACATCTGGCTGTGCTCATAGCTGTGACATGATGTCGGAACTGCAGATTTGAAATGAATCATGAGCCAGAAACCAGAACAAACCACCCGCACTGCGCTGTACCCAAACCAAGTCCAAAGATCCATTTGGAAATTGAACCATGAACCAAATCAAATCGACTGGAAAGAGAAGTGGAGAAAATGAGAAAAGAAAAAAAAATCTTCAGAGGTCCAATTGGTGGTGAAGCTTTGTATTTCCTGAGATAAGCTAAAGTGGAACTGGAACACATTGGTACAGCTGTAGTCCCTGGAGAAGCAACCATGTACCCGTGAGACTTGGCTCCTGCCCAGTGGCTGTCCTAATGGGTTGTGCCCTGTGTCACCTCCTCCATGTCTCCATTCCCATCCCACCCTGGGAATGGATCAACAGCTGGAACCATCAGGGGGAGGTGGGGGTGGGGGAGGTGAGGTGAGGAGAAAGGAACAAAGAAAAGAAAGGCTAGGCTACAGGCACACTTCCTTGGAGATATCTTAGCTTCCTTCTTGCCCTGCCCCTGTGTAGCTAGAAAGCTCCAGATGGGAAAATGGTCCTAGCAAAGCATTCTCAAAGCATTTCTTAGCCTTACCCAGCAGTCTGTGCTTCAGGGTCTGTGCTAAGACAATCTCAGTTGCTCCACTCTGAGTCCAACCAAGCACTCCTACCCATCTGAATCCAATCTTTGATCCTTCTAGCTGTGTCTGCTCCAGATGTCTAAGTGGTACTTAGATCACTCCTTGAGTAATTCAGAGTAATTTTTTCCTCATTGCCCTATCCAAGCTTGAGTTGATCTCTCTTCCTCCCCCCTCTCCTTTCTGTATGTATCTGTTATCATCACTGAGGATTTGTTGCTCAGGGTTAACTTTTTAGGAGGGGAGAGAGGGAAGGAGAGAGACCACGGGACCAAAGTTTGCCCTAGCACACCCATGTGGTATACCAAGGGTTCAAACCCAAGTCACATGCATGAGAAGACAGGCAAGCTCTCTTGTCAACATCAAACCTGGATGCTTTGGATTGACTGAATACCCATGATTCTGACTCTGACTCTGAGGCTTATTGCTGGTGTTCATAAAGACCATGGCGTTTTGGCAGGAGAGTGAGCTCTAGGGGTCAGCCATTCACCCTGGGCTGGAATCTCCATGCTGCTGCAGCTTCTCACCTACGGTGACTAGCCAAATCACTCTCTAACCTCACCCCCTACCACCACTGGCCTGTAGACCAGAGCAATTGGGACCAGACCAGCTGGGGAGGTTGCAAAGGCTGGTTGTTTAGGGGTTAATATACAGCTCCCTCTCTCAAAGTCACAGTAACATCTCATAGGACTGTTTTTCCAGTCCTCTTTAGGCAAGGGAGGAACAGCTGTGTCCCTTCTGCAGTGCCCCCTTTCACTCCCCCACCCGAAAATGAATGTCCAGCATTTGTCTACACTTCCATAATGTCAGAATGTTCCTTGAATAGGACATCTGTTCCAGTGGAGAGTTGGAGGAATAGGTGTGGTGAGGCTGGGAACCGAAGAAGGGTGAAGGGAGGTGCATGTTGTTGGGAGCCCCACACCTGCCATCCCTAATCCCAGGAGGCTGGGATGTTTTCACCCTTGACTGAGCTGAATTCCTTCTAGAAACTACCAAGGAGAGAATGTTCATATCAACAAGGATATAGCCAACAACTTGACCCTTGACCCTAGAGGGCCCAAATCAGTAAACTTGCTTTGCTCCTGGAATGTGTAGGCAGTGTGTTAAGTGAGCCCATTGCCACAAGTTAGATCTGTTAAGGAGCAGGCTCAGTGTGAATGGTGGAAGAGGTTTAGGTGAGGGAGGGTGTGAGAAGTGTGCTGGGGAAGTCATGTAGTCAGAGTGGTGGCAGCCTATAGTGCACACAGTAAATGTGCAGGAATGCCATTTTGACACTGAGCAATCATGGGAGGCTCAGCCTGAATCTCCAGTCAGGATTCCTTCAAAGCACATTTCTCTGTGTACACCACCGGGGGTGGGGGGACATAGAGCACTCACAAACTAGGGCCGGGAGCGGGGGGCAGGGGGCAGGACTCCTAGCTCACCTTCTCTAACATTGCTAGGTGAAGTGAGGAGGCCTTAAGAAACCCTTAGGTAGGCCAGCAGGGACTTGGGTCAAACAGCCTAGAAACTCTCTCCTGCATAGTACCTGCAATGGTACAAGTCTGACTTCCTCCTCGAGCACCAGGCTCCAATGTGTTGATGCAAGAAGTGAGGCATGGATCGCCTCTCTCGTTTGGCATGTGAGGAAAGTGAGGCCAGAGAGGATATGTGATGAGTCTAAGGTCACATAGCTAGAAAGTGACAGGGTTGGAACTTTAATTTTTATTTATTTATTTATTTATTTTTACCAGAGCACTGCTTAGCTCTGGCTTATAGTGGTGCGGGGGATTAAACCTGGGACTTCAGAGCCTCAGGCATGAGAGTCTCTGCATAACCATTATGCTATCTATCCCCACCAGACTTGAAAAAAATTTACGAAGCATCTGCGCCTTTGCAACTCATTCTGAAGGTCTCTGTGTACTAGATATTCAGTGATAGAACCAAGAGTCGCATCTGATGGGATCTGCTTAGAGTTGAAGCATTTCTCTGGGTTTCAGCCCCTTTCCATGCAATGTTGTGTTTGCACGCAAACTCATCTAATGAATGGTAAGGGAATCCTGGACACCAGGTCAGAAGCAAAGGACACCCGACTGGGATATTGGGATATCTGGGACTTACTCCAACTCTGACCTGTTCGGGCCAGAGCCATCCTTTTCTCTGGATCCCAGAGATACTCGCTCACGATCTGCAGTTTCTGCCACCAGGTATTGCCTGCTGGTTGATCCTGACTCTCATCCTCCTCCTTTTCTTCTTCAGCTTTCCCTTCCTTCTCATTGATCCCTTCTTCTTCTTCTTCTTCTTCTTCTTCTTCTTCTTCTTCTTCTTCTTCTTCTTCTTCTTCTTCTTCTTCCTCTTCCTCTTCCTCTTCCTCCTCCTCTTCTTCCTCCTCCTCCACTTCCTCCTCCACCTTCACCTCTTGTTCCATCGGAGGTACTGCCATCATCTGAGTCTCTTCCTCAGCCTCTCCCTCTTCATCTGCTAAGTAGTTCTGGTTCACTTCATCTTGATCATCCTGGAACAATGAGAAAACACAATCCCCTCTCCTGGAAAAAAACAGTATTTCCAATGGCACCTCCCACTAGCCAGAAATGAATGAAAGGAAGACAACTTATTTTATTTATCACTGGGGCTCAGTGCTGGCACTAGGAATCCACTGTTTCTAGTGGCCATTTTATTGGACAGGACAGAGAGAAATTGAGAGAGGTGGGGGAGATAGAGAGCAAAAGAGAAAGACACACCTGCAGACCTACTTCACCACTTGTGAAGCATCCCCCTGCAGGTGGGGAGCAAGGACTTGAACCTGGATCCTTGTGCGAGTCCTTGTGTTTCATACTATGTGTGCTTAATGGGGTGCACCACTACCCTACTCCCAAAGACAACTTAATTTTTTAGAGCTACTTCAAATCCCCATTTCTCCACAAACACACCCACTGTTACAAGAGGCAGGTTTTCTCTCTGTTCTTTTGGAGGAAATATTCTTTCTGTGACCCATTTTCTGATCCAATATTCCTTCCATTAGGGGCACAAGTGTGCATGTCTCTACTCTGTCTTAGGTGCCTTGGGCTCCCCCTGTGAACTATCAAGGCAGAGCTGAACTCAACCCTGGAGGAAGGGGATGTTCAGACACTTGTGTCCATTGAGGACACACATTCTCAGTGCCAGCCAGCTTCATCCTAGTGCCCTGTACGGTTTCAGCTGCTCCATCTCACCATCCCAAGTCGTGGTTAAAAATAACCTGGGACAGACACAGGGAGGAGAGAAAGCCCAGCTGCTGTACCCCTCCTCAAAACTCAGCCTGCCTTCCCAGTAGAAACAAGAGAGCTGGCAGGTGAGGGGAAGGGGGGCTACTGGCTGCTCACCTAATGGTCACCAGGGCTGGGTCCTCTTCCTTCCAACAGATCAGCTGAGGGCTAGGACCCTCCCTTATTTCTCCACCTCATTTGCACTCCCACCTACCACCCCCAGCCCCATACCCTAGAAAGAAATCCGGGCACGTAGAAGTGTTCAGCACATAGCTGTTGATTGACTGATTGCAGCCATTACTTGAGATTTGAAAGTGTAATCTTCTCTGAGTGGTTCTAAGAAAATTAAGCAAAAAAAAAAAAAAATCCAGACAGACTTCATGAAATGGTATTTCAAATGTCTCCTAGTCACAGGCTGGAGAGTTGGATCTGTCGCCTTAATGGGCCTGCCAAGGCTCACTGCAGCAGCCCAGAATGAGGCCACCTTGACTTCTTTCTGCAGCCCAAACTCTGAAGTGCGGCAGGACTGCTGCACCTGTTGGAGTTGGCTGTGGCAAAGGATAGAGCCTAGGGGCCCCACACTGCCCCCTCCCTGCCTGGTTCCTCAAAGGCCATTTAGAGGACACTCAGCTCAGCCTGTTGTCTGGGGGAACAGGGAAAGGGAGCAGGGTGGGAGGGGCGGGTCCTAGCAATTTGAATTTGTCAGAATGAGTGACAGTGATAGAGGATGACAAGGTGGGGGCTGGGGGGGCGTGGTGTACCAGGTTAAGTGCACATAGTATGAAGCACAAGGACCTGTACAAGGATCCTGATTTGAGCCCCTGGCTCTCCACCTGGGGGGGGGTGCTTCACAGGTGATGAAGCAGGTCTGCAGGTGTCTATCTTTTTCTCCCCCTCTCTATCTTCCCCTCACCTCTCAATTTCTCTCTGTCTTATCCAATAAAAAAAGCAGAAAAAAGATGGCCACCAGGAGCGGTGGATTCATAGTGCTGGCACAGAGCTCTAGCAATAACCCTGGAGGCGGGGGGGGGGTGAGTGGCGGGGGATGGGGATGGGGGCAATGACAAGGCTCTGCTCTTTCGAGCTCAGTCTGCCAGAACCATCAAGCCCTTGATTATAAGCACCCTTTAATTGCTCTCTAATTTGTTCAGATCCCACCCTGAAGCAGAACTGATAGGAATTTGAAGGTCTGCTTATCCATCTGAGGCCCAGAATGGGGACAGGACATGGTCAGAGACCTACAGCAAGTTCATCCCAGGACCTATGTCTTTTTAAAAATCATTCTTTAAAAATTTAATTTGATTTAATTTGTGTATAGAGATAGAGAGAAAGAGAGACACCTGCAACCCTGACTTACTGCTCATGAAGCTTTCCCTTCACCCCCACAGGTGGGGACCAGGGGTCCTTGGACATAGTAATGTGTGTGCTCTACCAGGTGTGCCACCCCCAAACCCCCTAGACCTATGTCTCTTGATACCCTGGAATACACTGAACACTAGAGCCTAGAAGTGGTTTAGCAGATTGATGGAGAATAGCAATGCCTTTGGCGTCAGACTTAGAACAAGCCCCCTCAACTTAATGTATAATGAATTTAATCTACTACTGGCAATACTAATACTAGTACTGCTACTACTACTACTAGTCTTTTTTTTTTTTTTTTTTTGCTGGCATGAGAACACATGTACACATCCGATCTCCTAAACTACATTCTAAGCACCCAAGGACAGGGTCTGTGTTTTCTGACTTCTCAACAGACCTCCACAGTGTGAAGCCCAGAGCCAGAGATGCAGAGGGTACTGAGCACATGGCAGCAAGAACTGCCTGACTTAACCCCTCCTCCCTGGACAGGGACTCTCATAGGATGCTTTCACTGAGCTTGTCACCCTTGCCCTCAGCATTCATGTGTCACTGTCACAGTCCCTCCAGAGAAGCTCCTGCAACTGAGGTATCAGGGACTTTGGAATCTAACCTTCCCTCATAGAGGAATTTATACTCCCTTCCAATCTTCCTTTTCTCTCCTTGTTGCTGATGCCTGTCCTCCACCTCTGATCCACAGCAGAGGCAGCTGGCCTTGGCTTCAGCCTGATCTTATTTGTAAACAGGAGCTCGCATGAGAATCCCATTAAAGATGGCTTGTAATTGAAGTTCGACCCTCCAGGGCAGAATTAACCTTCTAGGAGCTCATTTTCCCCACACTGCCAAAGCTGCAGGAGTGTCCAGTGTCTCTCGCACCCCATCCCCTGACTCAAGGGTAGGAGACTCTCAGCTAGGGAGAACGCTGGTGTAATGAACTATTAAATGAAGGCCAGTAGAGGATCCTTGGGCCATGAGGGATTCTGTTTTTGTCAGTTTCCTAAAGTGGCCCTGCCCTCATGTGACAACCTGCCAGCACACTGAGATACAGTTGGGGGTGTAGGCTGGGGCCATCATGTTGCCCTAAAAGGGAAGCATCTGAAGGGCAGAGGGTGGCTCCATTTTGAGCATTCTAAATCTGCAAGCATAGAAACAAATAAATAAACAAGCAGTGTGGCCCAAGGGATAAATTTATGCCCTGCCTTGAGGAATCATCACCCTGTAACATTCAAATGGTTGGTGAGAGAGGGAGAGGGAGAGAGAGAGGGAGAGGGAGAGGGAGAGGGAGAGGGAGAGGGAGAGGGAGAGGGAGAGGGAGGGAGGGAGGGAGAGAGAAAGAGAGAGGAGAGAGTTAAATTAGCACTTGATTACTCACTGTTAATCACTGCATTCAAGGATTTCTGCTTAAATATGATCAAGTATTCCCTGTAAAGAGCGAGATCCCCCTGCTGCATTTAAAAATCTAAACCAGTTAACAATTGGAATCACACATACTTGAGTGGCTTTCCATAGGCAAGAAGCCAAGTAAAGAGGCAAATTGACAGCTTAGAGAGCTGGAAGGGACTTTGGAGAATGTCAAAGGGAAGATTCTCTAAACGGTGACTGGAAAGTTCAGGGTAGCCCTCTGTAGGTTGCTAAGGGGTTAGAAGTCTTCATGGTGTTTTCTGTTGGCTCACACTTAATCTTCACTGAGCTCCCAGGTTATAAAGTGGCCATTCCTGGAGAAAGAATGGATTAGATTCTGTTTCCTCTTGGGGATAAGCTCACAGTCCTCCCTGGGGGATATTTGGGCATCAGTCTCCTTCCAAAACAGTAATGTGTGCAATATGTATCTATGATTTCTAGCAAAGTAAATGAGAAGAAACTTTGGGTTCAGAGGAATTTGTAATGCACTCTGGAGATAGATAGATAGATAAATAGAGAGAGAGAGAGACAGAGATATTGAAGGGGGAAGAGAGGATGTTGGACAGATTGGAGTGATAGGTAGAGTAGCAATGAGTGACAGAGGGTCTTCGGGCTAGGGAGTTACATGCTGCAAATATATTGGAAAATGCTTGAAATTAGAAGTGAGCAGATATACACTGTCACATTGGCTCTTCCCCTATCTTGCAAACCACTCCTATGCTCTGAGCCCCAGCAGCCTCCTTTAGTTCAAGGACGACTTCTAGAGAGATGAACTCTATCTAGAATCACCCCCAGACTCGGACTGGGATTCTACAATTTCAGCCATAGCTTAGAATTTCAGTTTTAGCCAAAGAGCAGCTGGGTTGGTAAGGAGCTTCCACTCACAGGGGACGGAGACAGCTGGGTAGGCAGTGCCTTGCCTCTCACTTTTCCTTTCCTCTTCCCTTTCCCTTTCTCTCTTGGTGCAATGTTTGTTACCGGAATACCACCTCTATTCCAGAAGGAACAACTCCAAAAGATCTGTTCAAATTCTAGACTACTAAGTGTGTGTGTGTGTGTGTGTGTGTGTGTGTGTGTGTGTGTGTGTGTGTGTGGTGGTGGTGGGGGGTGATCGTAGAAGATTTCTGCTTTTCTGGCATGTTCCCTTTCTCTTATCTTCGTCCCACAGGAAGAAGGTCTTCTTCAAATAGTTCAGATATTTAAGGTGAAATGGGGTGTCTGTGTCCCTGCTCGCTCTTGAAATTCATGGGTTTCCTTAAGCCTCACCCTGATTCTCCCTAACCCCAGGAGAAGCAGCCATATACAAAGAGCTATACAATCCCCAATCCATTTCATTGAAAAAGGTACAGAAAAAGCATCTGCTCCCTGGGACTCACAAGTCTGATGTGATAACCGTAAGGAAAGGCTGGAGACCTTCTGGACCGGAGCTGCCTTCTCATGGCTGTTCGGTGGGCGAGAACACGGAAGAGGCAGGCAAGTGGGCGAGAGTGCTGGATCTTCTGCAGGGACAGGAGACACTGGTTGCTGGGGACACTTGGCACTTAGTAAAAGTGAACCCTCCTGGCATGAGCCCTACCCCAAAATAATCTAACATGCCCCTCTCTCATTGGTTGGCCCCTTCCCTGAATCGAAGGAAAGCCCTTATGGAAAAGCAAGCTCATCATTACAGGGAGGGGGAGATATTTTGGGTCACGAGGGTGAGCGACTCACCCCGCCACCTCCATGTCTCTTCCCACCTCCCCCTGCCCTTCTAGAAAGCCTGAGATACTATGGGCCCAATGGAAATCTTGAGTCGCATTCTCAATTGAGAGTTGGCTATCAGTGCTCAAAGGGGGCGGGGTGGCGGTGGGAGTTAGGGTGAGGGGCCATGACCAAGAATAACTTTCTTTTTTCATAAGACTGATCTCATGCAAAAGGATCTAGGGTGTCAGGAAAGATTCTCTTTGCTGTCCCCACCCCCCACAAGCAATAAGCCACCTACAGTCTTGCTTATTTATGTCAACCCATGCACCCCTCCAAGTGCGAATTCTGTATTTGGATTTTAAAGGCCATGCTCCCCAGCCCAGAAAAGGTCTTGGGTATAAAGAAAGTTTTTCTAGCCCACATGTCAGAATGGCCCCAACAGTCACAGTCTTTCTCCACCCCCCCCTCCCTTTTCGCTCACCCCTTGGGATCCTGGCCAAATTTCTGTAGTGGTTGGGATCTATATTTATCCCTCAGCATCAGGGCAGGGAATAAGCCAGGACTCTGCAATGTCAGTTTCCCAGACATATACAACTCCTGAGTCCAGTGTGGGCTCCAACAGGAGATAAATGAGTCGAAACAGCCAAGAACGTGGGCTAGCATGTTTGATCTGCCAGGGCCACCCCACTGGAGCCTGCATGGAATTTGTTATCCTTCCTTCACCAATCACCCAGCCCCATGCTACCCAGGTGGATGAGAATGTTACAGACATGGAGATTCTGGGCATACTTATGACTAAGAAAAGTACTACAATAGCTTAGATTAATTTATCTATTCATAAACCAAAGTCTTAAAAAAACATTTATATTCCAGAGTTGCTCAGCTCTGGCTTATGGTGGTGCAGGGGATTGAACCTGGGACTTTGGAGCCTCAGACATGAAGAGTCTCTTTTTTAAAAAAATATTTTTAAATCTTTATTTATTTATTGGATAGAGACAGCCAGAAATCAAGAGGGAAGGGGGTGATAGAGAGGGAGAGAGACAGAGAAACACCTGCAGCACTGCTTCACCACTTGCGAAGCTTTTCCTCTGCAGGTGGGGACAGGGGTCTTGAACCTGAGTCCTTGCACATTGAAACATGTGCACTCAACCAGATGCGCCACCACCCAGCCCCAAGAGTCTCTTTGTATAGCTATTATTCTCTTTAGATTTTTAAAAAAATTATTGCCTTTTGTTGTCCTTGTTTTATTGTTGTAGTTATTGATGTCGTTGTTGTTGCATAGGACAGAGAGAAATGGAGAAAGGAGGGGAAGACAGAGAGGGGAGAGAAAGATAGATACCTGCAGACCTGCTTCACCGCTTGAGTAGTGAGTGCCGTGCAGGTGAGGAGCCGGGGGCTCAAACCGGGATCCTTAAAGCTAGTTCTTTGTATAATTATTATTCTATCATTATGATATCTCCCCTGTCCCAGTCTTTTTTTAAATTCTCCTAAGAAAAGAAAGTACAGTTCAACAAGCATGATTCCAAAAAAGCAAAGTGTGTGTGTGTGTGTGTGTGTGTGTGTGTGTGTGTGTGCAACATTGTTCACAGTAGCCAAGATAGGGAAACAACTTCAAGAAGATATTTCTTTTTCTTCCTGGAACATTTTTCAACACCAAGAGAGAAGGAGATCCTGCCATTTGCAACAACATTGCAAATATTGACAGCTTTTTGTTAAGTGAAGTAAGTACAGGAAAGAAGGACAAATATTGTGTGATATTACTTATATGTGGAATATGAAAAAAAAATCAACTCATAAAGACAGAGGACTAGAATGGATATTGCCCAGAGCTTAAGTGGTCCAAAGATACAAAATTCCAGTCATGAGATGACAAAGCCCTGGGGGATCTAATGGACTTCCTGCTGACTATTAACAAGACCACAGCACAGACTTGAAAGTTGCTAAGAGAATAGATCTGAAATGGTTAATACAACAAAGAAGCAGTAGTTACTTTGGTGATGGAGGTGTTAAGTTAGCACTATGGTGGTAATCCTTTTGCAATATAAAAATGTATCCAAGTATCCAGTAGTGTACCTTAAACACAATATTATATGTCAATCATATCTCAATAAAGCTATAAAAAGGCCATTCGAAGACGGAGGACAAAAGGGGATTTGTAACAAGTATTTTGTAATGAAATGGTTGGTTTTCAAGAGTCTTATTCCCTAACATTCTGGGTAATTATGAGTTTTCTATATGCTTAATATATTTGCAATGTATTTTGAATATAGCCCAGGCTGTCTTCTGGAATGCCAGCTGTTGGGTGGAGTAAATAACAAAATCCCAAAGGGTCTCAAAGATAAAAATCTGTATGTGTTCGCACTCAAAAGAGACTAGATAAAAGAATAGCCATTCTTGCCAATTTTTTTTCTTTCTTTCATTCTTTTTTTTTTGGAGGGTGGTGGTGGTAAGGGGAGTGGGAGAGGAGTGAGGACAAAGCAGTCTGCTTAACTGCATAGTGAAGCCAGAGATGCGGGGGGGGGTGGGGTGGGGGGGGTGGGGGGGTGGGGGGGAAGGGTTGCAAACAAAGCAGAGTCA
Organism: Erinaceus europaeus; assembly: GCF_950295315.1. Classification (NCBI taxonomy): domain Eukaryota; kingdom Metazoa; phylum Chordata; class Mammalia; order Eulipotyphla; family Erinaceidae; genus Erinaceus; species Erinaceus europaeus. Next base: position 41,245,167 of record NC_080185.1, read on the forward strand.
GGATAAGGGGGAGATGCAACAGAGACAAGAGACAAAGGAGAAGTTTTTGAGTTTGACAGCAGATTTAAAGCCAAATCTCTAAATGATTCAAGTCTCTCAAATGCTTAGCCCAGTCGTCGGGCACAGGTGCTAGCAGCTGCTCCTCTCAGCTCCCTTTCTGATTTGCTACTCTGGGGAAGCCACATAGCTGCTGACAGGAAACAGAAACAATCTTTTTTTTTTTTTTTTTTTTGTCTCCAGAGTTATTGCTGGGGCTCTGTGTGAATCCACTACTCCTGGAGGCTATTTTTCCCCCTTTTGTTGCCGCCCTTGTTTATCGTTCTTATTGTTGTTATTGCTGTCATTGTTGTTGGATAGAACAGAGAGAAATGGAGAGAGGAGGAGAAGATAGACAGGGGGAGAGAAAGACAGATACCTGCAGACCTGCTTCACCTCCTGTGAAGCAGACCTCCCCTCCCCCCCACAGGTGGGCTCAAACCAGGGTCCTTACACCGGTCCTTGTGCTTTGAGTCACCTGTACTTAACCCACTGTGCTCCCTCCAGCCCCCAACAGAAACAATCTTAAGGACTGACCCCTCCTATTTTGGAAGTTGGGATAACATGGCAGTACCCTTAAGAAAGTCTTTGCCTCTACTATGGGATGGGGATGGGCTAGTTCATGGCATGTTTCTATAGGCTCTTTCCACAATTGGTGTGGGGTGAGAGCAGTGTGTCCTACAGCTATAAAAGAGAAGGTCTGTGCTTTCCCTTCCTTGGGATTAAGTCTTCAGGGAATCCCTGGAAGGTCATGTTCAGAGTTGTTTGGTTTATGGTTGAAAGCCTCTCTTGTTGAGTACTCTATGACTATCTTTGCCAATCTCTAAGAAAAATGATTTTAAAAATGAACTTATGGTACCACATTGAGATTCCATCTCAGGGGGGATGGGTAGTGCAGCACCCCGTTAAGGACACATGTCACCGTGCACAAGGACCCAGGTTTTAGCTTCCACTCCCTAGCTGCAGGGGGTATACTTCATGAGCAGTGAAGCAGGTGTGCAGATGTCTATCTTTCTCTCTCCCTCTCTACCTCCCCACTCCTCTCAATCTCTCTCTGTCCTATCAAGCAAAAAATATAAAGAAAACTAATGGTAAAGAAATGACTCCTAGAAGTGGTGGATTTGTTGTGCAGCAATAACGTTGGTGGCAAATAAATTCCACCTCACACCTCTGAGAATGGGCTTTATCAATAAAACAAGAGACGATAAGTATTGGATGGGGAGAGAGAGAGGGACTCTATTACACTGCTGGTGGAAATGCAAATAGATACAGCCATTATGGGAAGAAGTAAGGAGAATCCTTAACCAAATACAAATCGAAATATCTTATGATTCAGCAATTCCACTACTAGTCATATACCTAAAAATATAATAACACTGATTTGAAGTGATATATACACCCCCATATTCATGGTGGTTTTATTCACAATAGCATAAACTTGGAAAAAACCAAAATGCCCCCGACAGATGACTGGATAAAAAAAGTTATGGGACATATACTCAATGGAGTGTGATTCAGCAATAAAAAGATGATATTGTGTCCTTTGGGATACAGTGGATGGAACTGGAGAAGATGATGCTTAGTGAAGCAAGTAAGGAGGTGAAGGACAACTACAGAATGGTTACACTTGTGCGCAATATAGAGAATTTAACATATGAATATGGAAAAGTCAAACTATATCTAAGACTGTGGGAGAACTATAGTGGTTATCTATGGGGGTGGGGGTGGGGACATAGACCTTTGGTGATGGGAGTGGTGGGAAAAAAGACTATACTGTAAGCCATTACTCAAGCTCTAGAGGAGAGAGAGAGAGAGAGAGAGAGAGAGAGAGAGAGAGAGAGAGAAGGGGGAGGGAGGGAAAGAAAAAGAAAGGAAGGAATGAAAAGGAAGGAAGGAAGAAAAATACATAGTCTTTCCACTCATCTGTTATCTTTTTCAATTTCTTTCATTAGGGAAAAAAAAAGAACTTATAGTCTAGATTCACAATGGATACTACACAACTGTAAGCTGACATGTTATCCTTTGCTGTAACAGAGATGGTACTAAAAGGAATCCTGTTGAGTGAGACAATCCAGAAGGAGAAGGGAGCTCACAGGTGGGCTCTAAGAGACAAAGCAAAAGACAATACAGGGTGAACCCTCCAAAGGACTGTGATCAGGAGGAAGAAAAGGTAGAAGAGAAGCAAAAGCTAATGTTGGTACAAGTAGGGAATAATATCATTCATACACATTTCCAGTTATAATGGGATATATAACAGAATAGTTTGGGAAATTTATTTGATATTATTGATAATACACTTTAAGTTGTCAGATCTACTAGTGAATAAATCCTAAACTATTTTAATTAAGCATGGCTATACAAAAATATGTAGGAAATAAAAAAAGGCGAAGGGTAGATAGCATAATGGTTATGCAAACAGACTCTCATGCCTGAGGCTCTAAAGTCCCAGGTTCAATCCCCTGCACCACCATAAGCTAGAGCTGAACAATTCTCTGGTTAAAAAAAAAAAAAAAAAGGTCTGTGATCTATCACAACAGGTCTGGGGGCTCAGAACTCAGAAGAGGAAAAGGGTGGAACACCAAGGGGATATTGGGGACCTCAGTCCTTATGAAGGAGCAGGGTGGTGGTTTGGAGAAGGGTGAGATGTCTTGGGGACATGTGAACATGCACTCCATGACAATAACAACCCTATAAACCAACACTCCCTCTTTAAAGTGATATTGAAGTTGGGTGGGGGAGAGGGATAGTTTTTTGCCCAGAAGTGAACCTACCCTATGACCCTTCAATTCCTCCCCTGGGGATATATCCTAAAGAAATAAACATATCCATCCAAAAAGATTTGTGTATACCTATGTTCACAGCAGCACAATTTGTAATAGCCCAAACCTGGAAGCAACCCAGGTGTCCAAAACAGATGAGTGGCTGAGAAAAGTATGGTATATACACACAATGGAATACTACTGAGCAATTAAAAGTGGTAAATTCACCTTCACCTCATCTTGAATGGAACTTGAAGGAACCATGTTAAGTGAGATAAGTCAGAAAGAGAAGGATGGATAAGGGATGATCACACTTATAGGCAGAAGTTGAAAGACAAGAACAGAAGGAAAAACACTAAACAGAACTTGGACTGGAGCTGGTGTACTGCACTATAATAAAAGACTCTGGGGTAGTGGTGGGGAGGCTCGGGTCCTGGAACACGATGGCAGCCGAGGACCTAGTGGGGGTTGAATTGTTATGTGGAAAATTGAGAACTGTTATGCATGTACAAACTATAGTATTTTACTGTTGACTGTAAACCATTACTCTCCCACTAAAGAAATTAACATATATATATTATTACATTAAAAAGTTCTTAGCCATAAGAGTTAACTAGGCACTGTGAAGTGCTCTCTAGAACCTCAGTCCCTTCCAGAATTTGTGACCTTGTTGATTCTTAAACCACAGGAAGGGAAATTTCAGGTCAACCTAGGGCTCAAGGTTGCCTGTGAAGGGTGCCCAACCTAGGGTGTCATCTTCAGAGTGCAGGGGACAGGGGAGGAGAGACTCATTTGTAACTTCAGAGATCAGGGAAGGCCTCCCGGAATAGGTGGGGTTTGGGCTGGTTCTTGAAGAGCAATCTCTGAGGCTGGAACAGCCACTAGCTGACTTTGATGATGCCAGGATGGTCCCCAGTGCCTGCAGCTCCCTCTCTGAAAGAGCCAGTCTCTTGAGTGGTGGCCAGTAGGTTCACTGGCTAAGGCCAGAGGTTTCCTTGACCTGAATGGTCCCAATAGTGGCCCTAGATCTTACTCTGCTGGGTTCCAGGAAGAACCCTGAGCACATCACATTCCTCAACAGAGTTTCCATCTGGCAGGAACAGTTGTACAGTGAGCAGTACTTTCATTTTGAGGGACCGAGGGCCCTAAGTTTGTGCCTGGATCAGCCTAGACCCCTGGTGGAGTGGTGGGGAGAGAAAGGAAGGCTTGGGAAATTGTGAGGTCCTTGGACAGATTCAAACCTATTTTCAGGGGGCTAAGAGGCACTAATGAGTATAATGCAGGCAAGAGGCATTGGTTCAAACAAACAACTAATTGGCATTAAGAGAAGAAGTGTGCAGAAGCCCCTAATGAATGGATATGCTAATTGGTCTTCTTTGCTAGCCCCTTGGGCTTTGGCTCTGACATAGACTAGCCTATTAGATGCCTGCTCTGTAATAGCTGCTGAACACTGGGGCCCTTTATCGCCATGGTAACACTGATATCTAGAGTCTAGCAGACTCCTGGATCTCTTAATTTACAACTGAGGCGGCTACAATTCTTTGGGTTTTATTATTCTTCGTGCCCTGGGTGCCAGAGTGGCAGTGAATCATGCTTATTCATCCTCTGCACCACCCACTGTGTCTCTGAATAAGTCAGGGTGTCTCTTACTGCGTACGATGAGTGCATCATTAAGTTAGAGCCTATTTCTCCCTTAGCTGGACTGGTAGCTCTCAGGAGCCCCCTGAACACCTCTCTAAGCGCCCACCTACCTGCTGCATCAAAGGGCTTTTGGCAAGCAGAGTGGCAGAAGCCTATGTTTGCCTGCTGGGCAGGGAGGAGCAGGGCATTTCAGGTGGGGCAGCTCCAACTGGGAAGCTGAACCCTAGGGGCACATGCCAAGAGAAGGGGGTAGATGGAGGGGGAGAAGAGTCTTCACCTAGAGAGGACTGGATTCTGAGACATCTAGGATCTGCAGGGTGTGTGTGTGTGTGTGTGTGTGTGTGTGTGTGTGTGTGTGTGCGCGCATTGGCAGACTGATCTACCCTTTGTTGGAAGTCACACCAAAAGAAGAAACTCACCCCCCACCTCCCACCCCCCCACCCCCCTGCCCAGGCTAAAGGTCACCAGGAGGATAGATTTCACCTTATTTTAATCCAACACCTTTTAGGGGAGGGCTAGTGTTTACTATTAGTGATTTGACAGTTGTTTACAGGACTATGTCAATTTAGGGGTACAATTTCACACCCATAAAGAGTAAGTCACCATCACCCCACCCTCTCTTACCCCACCCTCTCTCACCCCAGTTCTCATAAAGTCCAGCGTTTAGTTTGGTTACCTTTTTTTTTTTTTTGCTAAGTTCATTTGCATTAGTCACCTATATTCTACTATGAGCAAAACCATTCCATAGTATTTTCTTTTCACTTCTTATTTCACTGAGCACAGTCACCTCCAGTTCCATACATTTTGTCTCGAAGGATATTATTTCATCTTTTTTGGTTGCAGATTAGTATTCCACTGAATATATATCCTTCAATTTTTTTTTTCTCTCTCTCTCGGATAGAGACAGACAGAAATTGATGGGGGCAGATAGAGAGGGAAAGAGACAGAGGCACCTGCAGCACTGCTTCACCACTCATGAAACTTTCCCCCAGCAGGTGGGGACCAGGGGCTTGCAACTGAGTCCTTGTGCATGGTAATGTGTCTGCTTAGTCAGGTGTGCCACCACTTGGACCCTTATCCTTCAACTTCTCTATTAAGTTATGTGTTGATCGGCATTTTGGTCACTTTCATATTTTGGCTATTGTGAATAGTAATACACCACTTATTTATTTATTTATTTATTTATTTATTTATTTATTTTACTAGAGCACTGATCAGCTCTGGCATATGATGGTGCGTGGGTTTTTTTCTATTTGAGTTTTTTCTACTCATTATTTATTTATTTTTAAAGCAGACCATTACCCATGGACATGAGCTTTGTGACGCTGGCAGTTGGATAGACCATTTAAAAGTGAAGAGACTGGCTCTGCAAAAAGACTGTGGTTCCTGAGGTTCTGATGTCCCAAGTTCAGTCCACAGCAACACCATAAACCAGAGCTGAGCAGTGCTCTGTTAAGAAAAAGAAAAAAAAAAGTGGCAAGTAGATATGGCTCAGTCTAAACCAGATTACTGTTGTCCTTATAGCTGTATCTCAACAAAAAGGCAGCTCAGTTCTAATAGGGAATGATATGAGAAAGACAGCATTGAAATGCTTTAAGTAATCTTGTTTTAAATAATGTATGTATTTTTGAATAAATGGTAAATATGCCCCCTTCTTCTTCTTCTAGCGTTTGCCAATATGCCCCCTGAAAATTAAAATAAAACTTACTGGGAGTCGGGCTGTAGCGCAGCGGGTTAAGCGCAGGTGGCGCAAAGCACAAGGACCGGCATAAGGATCCCGGTTCGAACCCCGGCTCCCCACCTGCAGGGGAGTCGCTTCACAGGCGGTGAAGCAGGTCTGCAGGTGTCTATCTTTCTCTCCCCCTCTCTGTCTTCCCCTCCTCTCTCCATTTCTCTCTGTCCTATCCAACAACGACAACAACAATAATAACTACAACAATAAAACAACAAGGGCAACAAAAGGGAATAAATAAATAAAATAAATATTAAAAAAAAGAAACAATAAATAAATAAATAAATAAATAAATAAAACTTAATACAATACTTTGACTTGAAAACCAAAAGGAAAGAAAAGCTGATCAGGTTCAGGCATTGACTCACTCAGTTGAACACACATATTACCATGTTCAAGGACCTAGGTTCAACCCCTCAGTCCCCATCTGCAGGGCAGAAACTTCATGAGTAGTGGAACAGGTGTCTCTCCCTCTCAGCATCTCTTTTTTCCTCCTCTCTCCTCCTCCTTCTTCTGTTTTTTCTTTTTAAAAAACATATCTGAAATATTATTTATTTATTTATTCCCTTTTGTTGCCCTTGTTTTATTGTTGTAGTTATTATTGTTTTTGTTATTGATGTCATCATTGTTGGATAGGACAGAGAGAAATGGAGAGAGGAGAGGAAGACAGAGAGGGGGTGAGAAAGATAGATACCTGCAGACCTGCTTCACTGCTTGTGAAGTGACTCCCCTGAAGGTGGGGAGCCGGGGGCTGGAACTGGGATCCTTACACCAGTCCTTGTACTTTGCGCCACTTGTGCTTAACCCACTGTACTACCGCCTGACTCCCCCTTCTGTTTTTTCTTTCTTTGTCTGTCTTTCACCTTCCAAAAAAAAAAAAAAAATGATGGTCTGGAATGGTGGAGTCAGGCAGGCAGTGAGCTCCAGAAATGACCCTGGTGGAAAAAAAAAAAAACTGACCCCAGAGGCCACCTGCCTCTGAAAGTAAGTAAGTAGGTTGTCAGTGGAGCTACCCAGGCTATGACATCTTGGCTGGGCCTTGCTAGATGATCTACACCTCTTCCGAGTCTGACATCATCTGTGTCTATATATGATTCTGTGTCCTGCATCTGGACATATGCAAAGCTTGAATGATACTTTATATGTCCCTGTGCTTGCTTCCCCAGCACAGATGCTAAAATTGGGACGACACTTTATATGTGTTTGTCTGTGTCTATCCCTCTCTAGCCATGGAGACAACTTTGCAACAGGTGCAGAGAATTTTCCCCCCTTTCTCTGACACCTCGGTTGCTGGGAAATAGCCAGGCTGAAACTAAAGATAAATTGTGCAATAAACTTGCAAATTACAATGGCTGGCTGCTAGCAGGAGAGAGTCGGGGTTTTCATGGTTTCATTTTATTTCATTTTTTTTTCACCCTAGTATTTGACCAGGCATTCTCATGGGAAAAGTGGGAGGGCAGAGAGAAAACCATGGGCTATACACATCTGGGGGACATTTTATTTTTATGTTTACTGGACTAACTATAACTCAAGAGGTAGTAAGGTAGCATTTTTTTCCCCTTGTGACAGGCTGGACAGAAAGCTGTAAAGCTAAAGACATTCAATCAAGTGTGCCCAGCACAGAAGGGGCTGTGAAGCAACATTAGTCTTTTCCACTGAATCTGAAAAACCTGTTTATTACTAAGCAACAGCATCCCCCTTCATTGCCCCCCCCACCACCACTACCAAAGGACAGTGCCATTAATCCAACCTGAACCCATTCTGGATTCAGCAAGCACCAGTCAGAAATCACCTTGGCACTCAGCTGCCTCTTAAATCAAAATCAAATTCATAAGCAAGAAGAGCTTAAGGTCTCTCCATCAACATCTCTGCTCTGCTTCTTGCTTCTTGTGAGCCCACAGGAATGCCAATTGATTTCTCTTGCACAGTCTCTCCATCTTGAAAGAGAATCAGTTCAGCGTCTGTCCTTCCTCACTCTCAAGAGGGCTGTGGGCCCTGGAACTCTCCATAAGAGAATGATGAGAGAGTTCTGAGGTTGGATAGAATTATTGCTCATTGGGGGAATAGAGCATAGTGTTTAAAAGCACGGGTGCTATAATTAGAATTTAATTTGAACCCAGCTCATTCATATACATAAGTACATCCAACACATACCTATACACATATCTCTATCTCTGTTTTTTCCCCCTTTTTAAAGATTTATTTTATTTGTTTCATTTAGGGCTGAGTATTTCACATGAGGCAGAAAGAGGTGTTGACAAGCCAGAGCACTCTGGGATAGTGCACTGAATTGGGGACCTCAGGCATGAGAGTCTGATGCTCTATCGGCTAAGAAATTCCCCCAATCAGTCTCTTAGTTTTTATTTAGGATTTTTGTTAGATTAATTTATAAATAGCTCCTTTTAAAAAGGTGTACTTAAACAAATTTTTTTTATCACAGCCTGGAAGGGGATGCAGTTGTTAGAGCATTGGACACTCACCTCAGGCATGAAGTCCTGAGTTTGATCCCTGGAACTGCCTATGCAGAGGGATGCTAAGGTTTTTCTCTCTCAAATTAAGAAATCATTCAACATTTTTTTCTAAAGTATTTATTTATTTAGATTATTTTTTAAAACAGCCAGAAATCAAGAGGGAAGGGGGAGTAGAGAGGAAGAGAGACAGAAAGACACCTGCAGCTCTGCTTCGCCGCTCGTGAAGCTTTCCCCCTTGCAGGTGGTGACCGGGGACTTGAGCCTGGGTCCTTGAGCATTGTAACATGTACGCTCAACCAGGTGAGCCATCACACAGCCCCAAAATATTTATTTATTAATGAGACAGTGAGAGAGAGGGAGGGAACCAGCACATTACTCTGGCATTTGCAATGCTGGAGACTGAACTCTGGAACTCATGATTATAAGTTGGGCACTCTGCCTACTATGCTATCTCTTGGGATACTTAAACTATTTATTTTTAATTTAATAAAATAAAATAAAAATGGGGCCTCAGGCATTAATTTTTTTTGTTTGCATAACCATTATCCTGTCTCCCTAGCCACTCTCAAAATATTTTTAAATACCAGTTTATGGGTGAGTGTGATAGCATAATGGTTATTGCAAACAGACTCTAATGCCTGAGGCTCTGAGGTACCAGGTTCAATACCATCTACTATCATAAAGCAGAGTTGAGCAATGGTCTGGTAAAAACAAATAAAACATAATTGGTTTATAATTTTTTTATTAATAACTAAGGTTTACAATTTTTTAAAATTACGAACTAAGGGTTTTTTTGAAACTTGCATTATGTATATATGTATATATTGCTAGACCACTGCTCAGCTCTGGTTCTTGGGGGTACCAAGGATCAGACCCATAAGTAAGTCCTGTGCACTACCACTGCACTATCTTCTTTGTATACCCAGTGACTCCCCTCCCTTTTTTTTTTTTTTTAAGAAACAGTTCATTTATTAATGAAAGAGAGATACAGAGAGAAAGATACAGAGAAAGAGACAGATCAGAGCACTGCTCAGCTCTGGGTTATGGTGGTGCTAGAGATTGAACCTGGGTCCTCATAGCCTCAGACATGGAAGTCTTGTGCAGAACCTTCATGCAGAACCATTCTCCTCAGCCCCCAGTTACCACTTTAAAAAATGTATTTATAAAAAAAATGTATTTATATATATATATATATATTTATTTATTTATTTATTTTGGATAGAGAGAAAAATTGAGAGGAAAGGAGCATAGAAAGGGAGAGAGAGAGAGAGAGAAAGAGAGAGAGAGAGAGAGAGACCTGTAGCACTGTTTCACCATTTGTGAAGCTTTCCCTCTTGTGGGTGGGGACCAGGGGCTTGAACCCGGGTCTTTGAGTGCTATAATGTGTGTGCTCAACCAGGTGTGCCACCACCTGCTCCCCTCTATTGCCCAGTCTTAATAACTGTGTGGCCCTGGGGAAATGACTTCACCTCTCTGAGTCTCAATTTTCCCATCTGTAAAATCACTGGATTAGCTTAAAGATCAAATGTAACATATAAAATGCTTAGCAAATTCACTAAATAAGGGTGATTGCCATCGTCATTGCCTATCATCATCATCATCATTGTCATCACTATTTTTTTTTTGCCACCAGGGTTTATCACAGGGGCTTGGTGTGTGCACATTCACGAGGGCTACTGTGTAACTGTGTACTTCACCAGGTATACCGCCACCTAGCCCCTCATCCCATAACTTTGTATTTGGAAAAATTTGAAGATTTTGTCATCTCTGGGGCTTCATGTCTCCAGGTTGAATTTTCCAGATAGGAGGGAGGGAAGAAGAGAAAGGGGAGGGCGACCCACAACACCAAAGTTTCCTCCAGTATTGTAGAAGCTGGTCTTGAACCTGGGTTGTGCACACAGCAAAGCAGGCACACTATCCAGGTGAGCTATTTTGCTAGCCCTGAAGATTTGTTTATTTATTCCCTTCTGTTGCCCTTGTTGCTTTTTATTATTATAGTTATTGTTGTTATTGATGTTGTCATTGTTGGATAGGACAGAGAGAAATGTAGAGAGGAGGGGAAGACATAGAGGAGGAGAGAAAAATAGACACCTGCAGACCTGCTTCACCACTTGTGAAGCTACTCCTCTGCAGGTGGGGAGCCTGGGGCTCGAACCAGGATCCGTAAGCTGGTCCTTACGCTTTGTGCCACGTGTGTTTAACCCACTGTGCTACCACCCGACTCCCACTGCAGATTTTTGTTACTGAGATAGAGAGACCGAAGTACTGCTTCTCCATTTATTATTTCTGTTTCAGTCTTTGTCATTGTGTGGTGTCAAGGGCTGATCCATTATTAATCACAAGTGAAAGAACTAAAAAAAATTAAAATAGAAAAGACTAGGTAAGTCATACATTTTGGGAGTGACTGAATGGAAAACATCACATGAGATCAATAATAATAAATAATAATAATAATAACACTTATGTTACTATTATGATGTCCCATATTTGGTGCCCGGCTACCTCATTTGTCACTGAATTGAAAATTCTGTCTTTGCTATCTCTGAACAATGGCACCACTCTCAGCAGTCATTTTCTTTCTCTCTCTCTTTCCTTCTTTCTTTCTGTGAGAAGATGAAAGATATTTTTAAAAGGGAGACAGAGACAGAGAGAAGAGACACCTATAGTACCGCTCCACTGCTCATGATGTTTCCCCCCTGCAGGTGGGAACCGAGGGCTTGAACCCGTGCCCTCCCACATGATAACCTGTGTGCTCTACTGGGTGAGTCACTATCTGCCCCCCTCCTTAATGTCTCTGGTTGGCAATTCAGTGACAAATGAGGTAGCCAACACCAAATATGGGACATCATAATAGTAACATGTTAAGCTAATCAGGCCAACATTCTGTGGAACTGTTACTGTAGACTATGGAGAGAATTTTCCAGTCAGTAGTCAGAAGAGAACAGACTAGATTTATCAAGGGGAGCAGAGCTGTTAGAGCAAGAGAATAAGGTGCTGATTCCTAGAGCTGCTTTGGAGTCTAGTAGTTTTCCAAGCCAAGTGTATCCTTCCCATAACCTTTCTTTTCTTGTGTCCTAAGTGGATCTCTGTTATCTGTAAAGAGAGGATTAAATGAATGCACCTTCCATATACCTGGTTCTTAAAGAACTCCTAATGCCCACACGACAAAAGAAGTGTCTCTTGTGCATGCTGGTGCTCACCCAAGGAGCTGGCAGGAAGAATACAGGCTAATTTTGAACTTCACTTGGGCCTCTTCAAGCATATACACAAGTCAAGAAAAGAAGCACTGAGCCCACTCTCAAGATCTTCCCTATTTTATGAATTCTTTGGTCCCAAAAGCCTCCCTTTCCTGTTTCTAGTCCTCCTAGCTTGGCCCAGGATGTTAGACACTCTAACTTCCTAGAGTCCTTTGCTGTACTGTTCCTCCCCCACCACCTCTGGCTCCCACCCAAGTTGAGTCCAGCTTGGTAAGTCTATAGCTAGGAGATGAGAAGTTAAACAATCATCCTCTGTTCAGACAAGAGTGACAGCTGCTGGAGGGGGCCAGGGAGGGGCTGTCTAGAGGTTATGGGGAGGTAATTTCCACTGCTTAAAACTCTGCCAGTGGAGCTTTGGCCAAGGAGTAATTTGGTTAGTGGAGAAAAAAAAGACTGCATCTCAGCCCCAAAGACATTCATACTTGGTAGATTTTGGATACAGGAAAATAGAAGGAACAAAAAAAGTCTTGGTCCTGTCAGATGCTGGGATCCCCAGTATAAATTCAAAGTAGTGCACCATTACTTTGTGGAAAGAGATGTGACATAGCTTGACAGTGAATTTTGGCCTGCCCTTTGCCTTCTGAGATTCTGCCTTCTGGGCAGGGTGATCAGAAGTTGTCAAAAGAAAGAATCCTCATCTGAATATTGCTACTCCTCTACCTTCTTGAAGGCACAGAGCCATCGTCTGAACTCACTAAGGGTACAGGGTAGGGGGAAGAGGTCTAGCCCCAGATCTGCTGTAATTGCAGGGTACTGTTTTGGACTGGGTAGTCACACTGTCTTAACCTCAGTTTCCTGAAAGGACTCTCATGAGAAGAGTATGCAATCACTTTGGGAAAAGTGCTAGAAGGATCATCAGGGCTTCTAGTAGTGCTGTCCTCTGCTAAGTGAGATGGCCTCACGCCTCCACAACCTCCTCCTTCTCCTCTCCTCAACTCTATACTAGCACCTGTTGCTCCAGCTTTAGTAAGCTGGGGCAATAAATGTTTAACATAAAGACACTGTTGGAGATAAAAAGAGCTTGTAGATAATGAGAGCCAAAGACCAATGTAAGCAAAAAAGGATACTTGGGGCTCCTGACATTAGATACTGCCACTGAAGCTACTTTAAACCATTAATTTGAGAGTTAGAGATTTATGGAAAATATGATCTTAGGGTCTCACCTTTGCACACATTCTGAACTACCACCTACAGGCTTTTCAATGTAGAGTTCAGCAGGCGTTTCTCCCCCCCCCCATCAAAAGCTAAAAACTAACTGGTTGTTTATGAAGTACCTAACATGCTTCAGTTGTTATGTCCCTTGGGAATTTCTGTCCTTCAATATGAATCTGTCTGGCAAGACTGAATATTTTAAGAACCATAACCCTGGGACAGTGACATGACTAAGAAGATAGGAAGGTAGGTTAAGAACTTTCATTAATCTAGGAGACAGGAAAAGACAATCAATCAGATACTTTATTTTCTTTTGAAAGTTTCTTCTTTTATTAAAAAAAAATAGGTGGAAATTGTGTGGAGTTGTACCCCTCTTATCCTATGGTTTTGTCAGTGTTTCCTTTTTATAAATAAAAATTAAAAAATAGGTTCCCAAATTTTAGGATTACAGGGTATAGTTCCACACCACACCTACCACCAAAGTTTTGTGTTCCCACCGTCTAGTCCTCCCAAAGATAATCGCCATAGTTTTCACAAATCTCAGAGACAATAGACTTACTTTTGGTTTTTGTTTTTATTTGCAAGTCCATCTGTATCAGATCTCTAGACTCCACACGTGAGTGAAACCATCTGGTAGTTTCCCTTAATCTCTTTGCTTATTTCGATAAGTGTAATCACTCCCAGTTCCATCTATTGTGTCCTTTGGGACCGATGAGTAATATTCAGTGGAATATATGTCCCATAACTGCTTTGGCAAGTCATCTGTCAATGGGCACTTAGGCTGCTTCCACTCTTTGGTCACTGTGTGATGCTGCTATGAATATGGTGGTACATACGTTCCTTCGGTTAAGTGTGTGTGTGTCCTATGGGTAGATGCCCAAGAGTGGTATTGCCAGGTTATATGGCAATTTCATTTTGATTTAATATTCTCCATATTGTCTTCCAAATGGGGCTGCACCAGTCTGCATTCCCACCAGTAGAGGAGCAAAGTTACTTTTTCTCCACAACCTCACCAACAACTGTCGTTTCCAGTTTTGTTGATGTAGGCCTTCCTCACTAGTGTGAAATGGAATCTCAGTGCAGTTTTTATTTGCATTTCTTTTATGAGTGATGGGGAGCATTTCTTCATATATCGGTGGGCCATGTGTATCTGTTATGGTCTTTAGAGAACTGCCTATTCAGTTCTTTGAACAACTTTTTTTTTTTTTTTTTTTTTAACCAGAGCACTGCTCAGCTCTGGCTTATGGTGGTGCGGGGTATTGAACCTAGGATTTTGGAGCCTCAGGCAAGAGTGTCTCTTTGCATAACCATTATGCTATCTACCCTCCACCCTGGACAACTTTTCTATTAGGTTATTGTTTTGTTTTCTTTTTGTTGGTCTCTACCAGTTCTTTATAGATGTTTGATATCAATTATTTGCGTGATGTATGATGTATGATCTTTTCCCAGTCACTGTGTTGCTGTGCAATCCTTGGATAGTTTACTTTCGATGTATAAAAACTTTTTTTCTTTTGCCTCCAGGGTTATCACTGGTGCTCGGTGCCTGCACTATGAATCCACTGCTCCTGGCGGCAATGTTTTTTCCATTGTTGTTGTTGTTGCTGCTATTGATATTGTTGGATAGGATAAAGAGAAATGGAGAGAGGAGGGGAAGATAGAGAGGTGGAAAGAAATATAGACACCTGCAGACTTGCTTGACCGCTTGTGAATCAACCGCCCTGCAGGTGGGGAGTCTGAAGCTTGAACCGGGATCCTCGTATTTCGCACTATGTGCGACCCAGTGCGCTATTGCTCGGTCCAGCATAAAAGCTTTTTAGTTTGATATAGTTCCATTTATGTACTCTTGTTTTCATTTCACATGCCTATGAACTTGAGTCTCCAAATATGTCTTTGGTGTTAAGATCCTGAAATGATTCACCTATATTTCTTTCTATAAGTTTTTGTTTCTGGTCTAATGTCTAGACGTTGGATCTATTTTGATCTGATTTTGGTGCATGGTGTTAAATGATGATTTAATTTTCTTTTTTTTAAGCTTGTGCTTTTAAATTTTATTTTATCATTTATTCATTTTTTAAAGAATATTCACTTTTGTCACTCTTGCTGTTTTATTGTAGTTATTATTGTTGTTATTGATTTTATTGATGTCACTGTTGGATAGGGCAGAGAGAAATGGAGAAGGGAGGGGAAGACAGAGAGGGGGAGAGAAAGATAGACTCCTGCAGATCTGCTTCACCACCTGTGAAAGGACTCCCCTGCAGGTGGGGAGCCAGGGCTCGAACCGCGATCCTTATGCCGGTCCTTGCGCTTTGTGCTACGTGTATTTTATTTTTTAAATGATTTTATTTATTTATTAATGAGAAAGATAGGAGAGAGAGAGATATAAAGAACCAGACATCACTCTGGTACATTTGCTGCCAGGGATTGAACTCAGGACCTCATGCTTGAGAGTCCAGTGCCTTAGCCACTGCGCCACCTCCCGAACCACTAGTTTTATTTTTCTACATGTGGCTGTCCAATTGTTCCAGCACCATTTGTTGAAGAGATTTTCTTTTCCCCCATTGAATGCTTGTGGCCCTTTTGTTGTATATTAGATTAATATATATGTGTGGGATTGTTTTTGGACTTTCAAGTCTGCCTCATTGATCCCGCTGTCTATTTTTATTCCAGTACCATGATGTTTCAATTACTATTACTTTGTACTATAAACTAAAGTTGGGGAGTGTGATGCCCTCATTTTTATTCTTTTTTTCTCAAAAGTGCTTTGGCTATTCATGGTTTTCTGTGGTTCCACACAAATTTTTGGATGAGTTGTTTAATTTCCCTGAAAAAATTTAAATTGTCACTTGGGTTATTATTGGGGCTCAGTGCCAGCACTACAAACCCACTACTCCTGGTGGCCATTTTTTAATCTTTTCTTTCTTTCTTTCTTTCTTTCTTTCTTTCTTTCTTTCTTTCTTTCTTTATCTCTTTCTTTCTTTTTCTTTTTTTTCCTTCTATTTGACAGGACTGAGTAATTGAGAGGGGAGGAGAGAAATATAGAGGGGGAGAGAATGATAGATACCTGTAGACCTGCTAAACCTCTCATGAAGCATCTCCCCTAAGGGTAGGAACTGGGGGCTTGAACCTAGATCCTTGCACATGGTAATTTGTGTGCTTGTCTGGGTGTGCCACTACCCAGCCCCCCCAATCTCTCTTCAGTTCAGTGGGACACCCAGACCACCCCATTTGAAATTAAAGTCAGGTCCAGGACAAATCCAGTTTGGGGGAAAGGCAGGGGAGAATGGCATTTGATTGCAACACAGCCTAGGAAAAGAGAGAACTCTGGAGTCAAACAGACGTGGGTACATGTCCTAGTTTTGATATTTCCAACCATGTGACTGTTGCAACCTGTGAAGGTTGGTTTTTTTTTTTTTAATCTTAAGGGTAAGTTGATAAGTTAGGGGTAACCAGAAAAGACCTAGAATTGCCAAAACAATCTCGAGAAAAAAAAACATAACCAGAGGCATCACACTCCCAGATCTCAAATTGGATTATAGGGCCATTGTCATCAAAACTGCTTGGTACTGGAACATGAATAGATACACTGACCAGTGGAATAGAATTGAGAGCCCAGAAGTGAGCCCCCACACCTATGACCATCTAATCTTTGACAAAGGTGCCAAGACTATTAAATGGGGAAAGCAGAGTCTCTTCAACAAATGGTCTTGGAAACAATGGGTTGAAACATGCAGAAGAATGAAACTGAACCACTGTATTTCACCAAATACAAATACAAATTCCAAGTGGATCAAGGACTTGGATGTTAGACCATAAACTATCAGATACTTAGAGGAAAATATTGGCAGAACTCGTTTCTGCATAAATTTTAAAGACATCTTCAATGAAACGAATCCAATTACAAAGAAGACTAAGGCAAGTATAAACCTATGGGACTACATCAAATTAAAAATCTTCTGCATAGCAAAAGAAACCACTACCCAAACCAAGAGACCCCTCACAGAATGGGAGAAGATCTTTACATGCCATACATCAGACAAGAGTTTAATAACCAACATATATAAAGAGCTTGCCTAACTCAACAACAAGACAACAAATACCCCATCCAAAAATGGGGGGAGGACATGGACAGAATATTCACCACAGAAGAGATCCAGAAGGCCGAGAAACACATGAAAAAATGCTCCAAGTCTCTGATTATCAGAGAAATGCAAATAAAGACAACAATGAGATACCACTTCACTCCTGTGAGAATGTCATACATCAGAAAAGGTAACAGCAGCAAATGCTGGAGAGGGTGTGGGGTCAAAGGAACCCTCCTACACTGCTGGTGGGAATGTCAATTGGTCCAACCTCTGTGAAGAACAGTCTGGAGAACTCTCAGAAGGCTAGAAATGGATCTACCCTATGATCCTGCAATTCCTCTCCTGGGGATATATCCTAAGGAACCCAACACACACATCCAAAAAGATCTGTGTACACATATGTTCTTGGCAGCACAATTTGTAATAGCCAAAACCTGGAAGCAACCCAGGTGTCCAACAACAGTTGAGTGGCTGAGCAAGTTGTGGTATATATATACAGTGGAATACTACTCAGCTGTAATAAATGGTGACTTCACTGTTTTCAGATGATCTTGGATGGACCTTGAAAAAATCATGCTGAGTGAAATAAGTCAGAAACAGAAGGATGAATATGGGATGATCTCACTCTCAGGCAGAAGTTGAAAAACAAAATCAGAAAGAAAAAAAAAAAAACACAAGTAGAACCTGAAATGGAACTGGTGTATCACAACAAAGTAAAAGACTCTGGGGTGGGTGGGTGGGGAGAATACAGGTCCAAGAAGGATGACAGAGGACCTAGTGGGGGTTGTATTGTTTTATGGGAAACTGGGGAATGTTATGCATGTACAAACTATTATATTTATTGTTGAATGTAAAACATTAATTCCCCAATAAAGAAATTAAAAAAAACTAGTTAGGGGTAGATAGCATAATGGTTATGCAAAAAGACTCTCATGCCTGAGGCTACGAAGTCCCAGGTTCAATCCCCTGCACCAGCATAAGCCAGAGCTGAGAAGTGCTCTGGTAAAAAAAAAAAAAAAAAAGGAGAAGGAGGAGGAGGAGGAGGAGGAGGAGGAAGATGAGGAGGAGGAGGAGGAGGAGAAGAAGAAGAGGAAGAGGAAGAGGAGGAAGAAGAAGGAGAAGGAGAAGGAGAAGAAGAAGAGGAGGAGGAGGAGGAGGAGGAGGAGGAGGAGGAAATATTTATAGAGTTCAGTGTGTGTCAGATACCGTTCTGGACAAGAACTTTGGTGGAGGGTGTGGTAAGTTGTTTACACCCACAAGTATGAAACTATACTCCTAAAATCTGATAATCTTATAAGCCAATGCTAAACCAATACAGTTTAATTTTTTTAAAAAAAGTAGAAAATGAATGATTTTTGGTTAAGTAAAAACAATACACCAAACCCAGTCCAAACAAAGTTTACTTTGTTTTCTCTTTCTGTCCTTTCTTAACTTCTGTCTATGAATGAGACCATTGGTATTCATCCTTCTCTTTTTGACTTATCTCATTTAATATGATTCCTTCAAGCTCCATTCAAGATGAGGTCAAGGAGATGATTATTAGTTTTAACAGCTACATAATACCCTATTTTGTTGATATACCACAACTTTCTTAGCCACTCACCTGTCATCAGATACCTGGGTTGCTCTCAAGGTTGGGCTATTACAAACTATGCTGCTGTGAACATAGGCATACACAGATCTCTTTGGATGGGTGTGGATGATAGGGAAGTGTACCTAAGTGGGAGCTGGAGTGTTTTGCAGACACCTATCATTTGGATCTAAGAAATTGTACTACTGTGTCCGTTACTCTCCCACCCAATAAAAAGATAAAAGAAAGAAATTGTACCCATGTGTTAACAACTATCCTATAAAACATGATTTTCCCCAATGAAATGATTTGGAAAAAAAAAAGGAAAACGAACAAACAGGAAGATTGCTTATATTCTGGATAAAGGAGATAATGAAAAAGACATGGTCACCACCTCACAGAACTTATCACTTATTAATGGCTAGGGAGATAGACACTACATAGAATATTCATCACTAGGAAAGCATAATCTTTGGAAAAGAGGATTTGTCTCATTTTCCTCACTTAATCTGCCCTGCCTCACTGAGAGACTCTTAACACTTTTCCTTGATGGAGTCAACTTCAAGCTTGGGCCTTAAACTAGGTGAAAGGTCAATCTAAACTTGTGGACCTGCTAGGATGTAGAACACCATCCAAGGAATGGAGTCTTATTACTTTCCAAGACACACAGCAACAGCGGTAATAGAAAGGATGGTTAGGGAAATAAGGTTGGTAGGATCTGCTGAGGACTTGAAAGAATAAATCCCAATTGACAGTAACAGAGTCTTTCATTTTCATTCAACTTCAGTATCACTTAATATTGAGAAGATGTTGATTTACTGGACTGTTGTTGTCATGAGGGTACATTTCCCCAAGATAGGTGTCAGGACATTTTGCCCTCTTTAAGAAAAAGCACAGCCACCCAAGGGGTGACAGAAAACCTATAGACCTTCACTCTTAAGGAACCAACACAGTGCCCTCATTTTCTTCTTTTCTTTCCTCCCTCCCTCCCTTCCTTTCTTCCATCCATCCATCCTTCCTTCCTTCCTCCCTTCCTTCCTTCTTCCTTCCCTCCCTCCCTTCCCTTCTTCCTTCCCTCCTTCTCCTTCTCTTCCTTCCTCCCTTCTTCCCTCCCTCCCTTCTTCCTTCCCTTCTCCTTCCTTCCTTCCTTCCTTCCTTCCTTCCTTCCTTCCTTCCTTCCTTCCGTAGCTAATTAGATACTCTAAACCCTTCTTCAAAGGATGACAGAGGACCTAGTGGGGTTGTATTGCTATATGGGAAACTGGGGAATGTTATGCATGTACAAACTATTGTATTTACTGTTGAATGTAAAACATTAATTCCCCGATAAAGAAATAAAAAAAAGAAAATAAATAAACCCTTATTCAAAGGGTAGCCTTGTCTCTGGTATATAAAGAGAGGATCATGCACTCCAAAATGGTGAAATATTTTTGGTCTAGCCACCACCATCCCCATCCTCCCCTAACACCTCCCCCCTGCCACCCGCGCCAATATCACTTCTCTTCAAAAAGATCATAAGAACCTTGAAGACAAGGCCTGCATTTTACACTTCTCTTGCAACCCACTTTCCCTTCCCAGCCAAGCCTATATCTGTTCAATGATACAAACAATCTGTTTTTAAAATATCTCTAAAAAAAGGAATGATACTGTGGAATGGCATGGTGTTTACAAGCAAATTTGTAGTCCCTTTATTTATAAAAATTCTCAGACTTCTCTGGTCAGTTACTGTTACAGTCTCAACCAGCACATTTTCCCCAAGTATTTTTGTGAGTCCTAGTTTCACAGACAGTCAGATGTTAACCTGTCCTGGGCTAGTACAGTACCGCTAGGAATAGCAGCAAGGAAACATTATCCCTAACTCTCTCTTTAATCATTAGCTGGGCCTCTTTCTTAGCCTAATCCCTTTGATCATGAGTCCCAGACCTTTCCAAGCAGTATGCCAAGGCTTCTGTCACTGTCTATCCCTGAAGCAAGGGGCAAGGGTTGATTAACTTCAGGGGAGAGGCGATTGCTGCTCAGCTGTTATAACTTATATGTCAAGGCGTGGGGGGAACCAACTCAGTAGAAAAAAGGATTGAAAGGTACTTTCAAATGTGGAGTTCAGGACATATGCAAAGCTGAGGCCCTAAAATCATATTTTCCATAAATCTCTAACTCCCAAATTAATTGTTCAAAATAGCTTCAGTGGCAATATCTAATGTAGGGAGTCCCAAGGTGTTTTTTTTTTTTTTTTGCCTACATTGGTCTTTGAATCTGATTATCTACAAGATCTTTTTTTCTCCAACAATGAGATTTTTTAAACTTTTAAAAATATTTTATTTATTTATTTTCCCTTTTGTAGCCCTTGTTGTTTTTCATTGTTGTAGTAGTTGTTATTGTTGTTGTTATTGATGTCATTGTTAGGTAGGACAGAGAGAAATGGAGAGAGGAGGGGAAGACAGAGAGGGGGAGAGAAAGATAGACACCTACAGACCTGCTTCACAGCCTGTGAAGCGACTCCCCTGCAGGTGGGGAGTCGGGGCTTGAACAGGGATCCTTGTGCTTTGTGCCACGTTCGCGTAAACCTCTGCACTACAGCCCGACTCCCCCAACAATGAGATTTATGGAGACCCTTCCCCCTACTTGTGACAACTGCAAAAATGATCACAGGCATTGAATCTGGCTGTTCTTTTATCAGGACTGGACCAAGAGACCATCGAAAGCTAGTAATTCCTAACTTGATTCCAGAGAGGAAAGACAGGGTAATGGGAAGAGCACTGAGTTTGGATTCTGATTGTCCAGTGTACTTAATTAAGTCTAAAGTTGATATATATAGATTTGTTAAAAATTTACATTTTATTTATTCCTTTGTTTTGCTCTTGTTTTATTGTTGTAGTTATTGATGTCGTCATTGTTGGATAGGACAGAGAGAAATGGAGAGAGGAGGAGAAGACAGAGAGGGACAGAGAGGGAGAGAAAGACAAACACCTGCAGACATGCTTCACCGCCTGTGAAGTGACTCCCCTGTAGGTGGGGAGCAGGGGGCTCGAACCGGGATCCTTATGCAGGTCCTTGTGCTCCACACCATGTGCGCTTAACCCACTGCGCTACAGCCGGACTCCCTAAAGTTGATATATTGACATAGCCTGAAACAGTGTCAGAAAGCACTATACCTTTATTCATTTTTTCTCAAGATATTTCCCTTTTAAAAAGTCATGAAACATTATATACCTACAGAATTTTATTTACTATGTTTTTTTCCAGAAGTAAGAGCAAAAATATATTAAGTACATACAGAAGGGGGAGAATGGGAGGTGTTAAGAGTGAAAACCATTGATAATATACCCCCAAAGGGCCAGGAGCAGGCAGGCCAGCAGGGAGAGGATTTTTAAACAGCGCTAAATTTTGTAGATCATTTTATAGTGCACAACAAAACTAAGCAGGAAGTCCAGAGACTTTCTCATCTCTCTCAGCACTGACTCCTCCATGTCAGATGGGGTACATTCATTACTGCCCTGCTACAGTGCCACCCAAGGTTCATAGTGGACATCACAGTTCACTCTTGGTCTTGTACACTCTACACATTTTGGATAAATGTATAATGGCATGTGGATCTACCATTAGAGCATCACACACAACAGTTTGATCCCCCAAAATCTGTGCTTCATCTGTCCATTCCTCCATCCTAACCTTGAGCAATCACTATCAATATTTTTACCATTTTCGAGAATGTTGGATAGTTGGAAATCCTACAGTATGTGACTTTTTTTTTCAGATTGGCTTCTCTCACTAAATATATGCATTTAAAATCCCTCCGTGTCTTTCCATGGCTTGACAGCACATTTACTTTTGGTACTGATCACATACAAATTTGAGGCACACACTCTGTTTTTGGTGGGACGGAAAGATTGACTGCATTCAAGGATTAACCCTCTTCCCACCATGTAGACTTTAGAACGTCTCCTAGTCTGTACTCTTTAAAAATATCAATAATACGAAAAGGCAAAATGGTAGACTGAAATTCAAATAAAAGCTAAAGATGCAATATGTGGGGGGCGGGTGGGCAGTGGCCCACCTGGTTAAACACACAATACTAAGTGCAAGGACCAGTGCAGGGATTCGGGTTCGAGCCCCTAGCACCCCACCTTCAGAGGGGATGGATGCTTCATGAGTGGTGAAGCAGTTCTGTATGTCTCTCTGTCCCTTTCCCTCTCTATCCCCCCTCTTCTCTCAATTTCTCCCTGTCTCGTCTACTAAAAATGGGAAACATGACCACCAGGAGCAGTAGATTCATAATGCATGCACTGAGCCCCAGCGAGAACTCTGGAAACAAACAAAAAATTATGCAATATATGAATGTTCTTTGGTAATAGGTTCTTAATCCCACTGTCCAAATAGAAAGCAAGTCCTTGAGAATTCTGAGTGTGAACTGTGTATGAGATGACACTATACAATTATGTTAGTATAAATAATGATATGGTACTGTGGTGCTATAGTGATATGTTCTCATTTGGTGGAAATATCTGTTGAAGTTTTTAGGGATAAAAAAAAACCTGTACCTTATTTTGAGATGATTCCGTCCAGAAACACACACAGGAATTCTACTCACAGCACAATAGGAGAAGCTCTCTGGAAGAATTAGTGAAAGTTATGAAAACATACACACAGCCACTTAAAAAAAAAAATCTCTGGAAATGGTCTTAAGGACTTACAACAGATGAAGCAACATCTACTCAAGAAAGTTTGCTAACATTTGATGAGACTGCCAAAAAATGCACAGCCTTTAAATCAAGACCCCACCCCCCTCCTCCTGTCCTAATTCTACAAGGAAACTCCTTTTTGAGATTGATCAAGAACACAGAGCTCCACCTGCCCCTAGCTCCTAAAGCGAAGCAGGATTTGAGCATTTCTTCTCTTGGTTACCTAGTGCTGTAGCTAGTGTTCACTGAGTGTGGTTAAACTGTGCAGAATTCCTTCATCTACCCAGTCCCCACTTGTGGGTTTGTCATTAGCACCATTTTGAGCTAAACTCAAGAAGTAAGACACATGCTTGTGTCTTCCCATGATATCAAGATTTGATTCACTTAGGGTCACACCAGGTAAAGAAAATTCATAAGTTTTACAACTCATGCAATCAAGTGACAGATACAAGGAGAGGGAAGAGTCTTAGGTGGACGGTCCCAGAGTTTGTACCACTGGAGACAATCAGTTGGGCTGCAGATGTCAGTCTCTCCAGGCCAGAGATCTGGAGACTGGGCCACTGTTAACATAGGATGGGTGGCAGTGTGCAAAGTGGTGTTTACTTATAGTTCAGTATATTTATATTTTTCTGTCCTGGGCAGAAGTCTTCTCAGTTCAAGATCACCATGCTGGGCCCTCAGGCACAAGTGGTCATGATTAATTTGGGTGTTAACCACAAACCCTTTGGTTTTTGTACTTACTTATACAGACTCACTTTCAAGTATTCATAAAGACAAGTGTTTGGTTTTTTTTTACTAGGTTTAAAATAGAGTAACTTATGCTCCTTATAGGGATGGGTGCTCTATTCTGGACATAACACTGCTGAGAATAATGGGGACCCTATCACCCTTGCCCTTCTGTTGGGAGAAGTCAGTAAATTAAGGTTACTGTCCCCATTCCATTAAGTTTTAAGTTTCCAGAGTGGGGGTATCATTGACAGGAGGCATCATTATTATCAACACCAGTTCCCTTGCAATGGCTCCGAGATTTTGCCTGAAGGGAAGAGGCAGACTGTAAATAGAAAGCTCTGAAAGTCCTCTCATGGGGACTGACTTAATCTGCAATAGAATATGTATAAATTCCAGTTTAAAGGAGCTCTCAGAAATAGTGAAGGATATGGGGAAAGGTAACTGGTAGAAGACTAGTAGATTCCTTAGAAGTATTAGCTGACTAGTTTGCTGGAGAGGACCTGGAAGAGACAACTGGAAGCAACCCTTTTGAAATGAGAAGTATCAAAAATGGGTGGGAGTAGATAGCATAATGGTTATGCAAACAGACTCTCATGCCTGAGGCTCCAAAGCCCCAGGTTCAATTCCCCTACACCACTATAAACCAGAGCTGAGCAGTGCTCTGGTAAAAAAAGAAAGGAAGGAAGGAAGGAAGGAAGGAAGGAAGGAAGGAAGGAAGATAGAAAGAAAGAAAGAAAGAAAGAAAAAAGAAAGAAAGAAAGAAAGAAAAATATTAAACACTTGCCCTGGGAACTGTCCTTTCTGAATTTGATTGGATCTATCTGTGGAGAAGTTTATATATAGCTCAAGACATTGGTGAAAACTAAACAATAATCAGTAGTTGACAATGAGTGGAACTTAACAGTCAGTTGTGATTGGGGAAAGAGAACCCTGTCACTCCAGGAATAACTAAGGTTGTGTCACTCCTCTTGTGTTACCCCTCACCTTGAAGAATACCATCATATTGTGTGGGGAATGGACTTCATTCAAATAATCCACCATCATAGGACTAGATGGTGGCACAGCTGACTGGGTGGATATGTTACCATGTACAAGGACCTGGGTTCAAACCCTTGGTCGCCAACTGCAGGGGGAAGATTTACAATTAGTAAAGCAGTGATGCAGGTGTCTCCCTTTTTATCACCCTATCTTTCCTTCCCCTCTTAATTTCTCTGTCAAATGAATAATGAAAAACCCTAAATAATCCATAGCCACTAGACAACAACAATAAGAAAATACAAGTAATAGCCCTAGGGAGAGCCATATCCAAAATTGCTACAATATACTATACTATTTCTCCCTTTGGGAATGGGAATGCCTGTATTATGCTTGTCCCATGGTGTTTTTTTGGAAGGACATACATTTTTTTAAAAATATTTATTTTATTTATTTATTTATTGCCCTTGTTGTTTTATTGTTGTAGTTATTATTGTTGTTGTCGTTGTTGGATAGGACAGAGAGAAATGGAGAGAGGAGGGGAAGACAGAGAGGAGGAGAGAAAGATAGACACCTGCAGACCTGCTTCACTGCCTGTGAAGCGACTCCCCTGCAGGTGGGAAGCCAGGGTTTGAACCGGACATAAATTTTTTGATCACACAGATCTATAGCTGAAAGGGAATTTGCCACAGGATGAATCATACCTTGAGTCTCAGCCATATATTTAGATGATATTAATTTTTTAAAAACTCTTGCATATCAAAAAACACTGCCACCTTTGTACCTGGTGAGGAAGACTCTTTGAACATTTTTCCTTCAAGTGTTTACCAACACTTCTTTAAAAACTGAACAGAAAACTCTCATCTATTTCTTTGAATAAATTCTCCACTAAAAGTATCCTACAAGTACCACTTCAATAAACACAATTTTGATGTTGTTTAGATGAGACATTGTACTATAAACCTTTAAGTTGGTGCTAAAACAAGATGAATGAATATATTTACATTTCAGAAGGACATGAATTGGGGGCCGGGCAGTGGTGCACTGGGTTAAGCTCACATAGTACAAAGTACAAGGACTCACACAAAGGATCCTGGTTCAAGCCTCCAGCTCCCCACCTGCAAGGGGGTTGCTTCACAAGTGGTGAAGCAGGTCTACAGGTGTCTATCTTTTTCTCCCTCTCTCTATCTTCCCTTACCCTCTCAATTTCTCTCTTTCCTATTTAATAAAATGGGAAAAAATGGCCACCAGGAGCAGTGGATTTGTAGTGCAGGCACCAAGCCCCAGCAATAACCCTGGAGGAAAAAAAAAAAGGATATTAATGGGGCGGGGAGTGATGGTGGAGTACTTTGGTCTAAATGTGTCACCACGCCCATATTCATGTTGAAATCTTAACCCCTTAAAGATAATAGTACTACTAGGTATAGGGCCTTTGAGAGGTGCTTAGGTCATGAGGATGGAGCTGTCATGAAGGATTAGTACCATTATACAAGAGACCCCAGAGAACTCCCTAGACCCCTTGTGCCACTGAGTATAGAGAACAGTTGCCAGGTATGAAGCAGGAAAGTGTCTCTCACCAGAACATAACCATGTTGGCACGTTGATCTTGAACTTCTCAGAGCTCCAGAATGTCTCAAGAGCTGTGAGCAATCAATCAATCACTCTTGTTTCTGAGCTGTCCACCTTGTGGTAATATAGCTATAGAACTTCATGTGGACTAAGACAGAATGATGTGAACCCATTGCTAAGGCAACTTCTAGACAGTCAGAGAAAGTAATGATCAACACTGAGTAAGGCAAAAGTTTTTAGACTGCGTACAAGTGGAGGAAAAGGTTAGAGGACCCAGGGAAGTTGTCTTGCCAAAACAGATATATTATGTGAAACCAAAAGACCCACAGAATATGTAAGATTTCAGGGAATTCACCACTCACCAAGGCCATGTGGCAAGTGCCAGTGAGAAGGGTAACAACATTACCAGGAAGCTCTTTTCATTGTGCCAGGGTAGACAGAGAAGTTGGTCACAGAGCTGCTCTTATTAATAGAGGCTGAAGTAATAGGGGCCAGGTGGTCATGTGTAACTGCCAGAGACCAGGAGGCCCCAGTGACCATAATGACTGACAAAGTCAGAGGGAGTTGAGCCTCAGGGATTCAAGAGTATTAATAGAGCCTGGTGTCCCTAGAGGCAAAATAGATGCATGTATATCATATATCAACAATGAATGAGCAGGACTCTGAGAAACTGTGTTCCCTTGTTGATTGCCTGGGCCTGAGTCAGTTTGCAGCCCCAGCCCAGCACCAACTGAATGAAGAGGTGGTGAGATCTCTAGAAGGATGGACCCTAAGTATCATGGCAGTTATAAACTATAGTACCAGTCCCAGTTCTTTCCCAAAGGGCCTCTATCTGTTTACTTGGATGACTGCTCCTGAGTCAACTTTTCCATTCCAGAGAGAGAGAGAGAGAGAGAGAGAGAGGTGGGGGACTGGGCAGTGGCACACCCTCTTAAGCACACATAGTACGAAGTGCAAAGACCCATGCAAGGATCTGGGTTTGAGCCCCTGCTCCCCACCTGTGGGGGGACATTTCATAAGTGGTGAAGCAGGTCTGCAGGTCTCTCTCTCCCTCCCTCCCTTTCTCCCCCTCACTATCTCTCTGTCTAATAAAATGGAAAAAAAATGGCCACCAGGAGCATTGCATTTGTAGTGCTGACACTGAGCCCCAGCAATAACTCTAGAGGCCAAAAGATAGAAAGGAAGAGAGAAAGAGAGAAAGAGAGAAAGAAAGGAAGGAAGAAAGGAAGAAAGGAAAGAAGGAAGGAAGGAAAAGGAAGGAGGGTAGATAGGATCCAGTTATACATGATATTCTAATAATCTTGCTATGCAGTTGTGCTTTCTTCTCCTTTATTTTCCATAGGCTATACCCACATCACTCCCACAAAATCACCTGCATGTCTCACTCCACGTCAGCATCTGTTTTCCAAAGGTCTTAAATTACACACCATCAAGGGCCCGGCAGTAGCACACCAGGTTAAACGCACATGGTGTGAAGTGCAAGGATCGGGGTAAGGATCCCAGTTGGAGCCCCTGGCTCCCCACCTGCTGGCGGGGGGTCGCTTCACAAGTCGTGGCGCAGGTTTGCAGGTGTCTATCTTTCACTCCCCTTCTCTGTCTTCCCCTCCTCTCTTCACTCTGTCCTATCCAATGACAGCAATAACAATAACAATAACAATAACAACAACAAGGGCAACAGAAATGAGGAAGATGGCGTCCAGGAGCAGTGGATTCATAGTGCAGGTACCGAGCCTCAGAGATAACCCTGGAGGCAAAAAAAAAAAAAAAAAAAATTACTCGCCACCGTCTTGCCACCTCTGTCATGCCATCTCTGCTACCCACCAAGATACATGGATGTGAGTCTCTTTTAGGAGGTTTTATCTGTATCTGTGGCAATATTTTACTGTCTTGCTTATTAGTGCTTTACAGTGTGTCTGGTATTAGGTGAAACAAGTCCTCTCATTGTCTTGCTTCTTTCCAAGCTTCAAAATACCCCTTATGTCTTCATTTAAAAACTAACTTCCAAGGTTCACACACACAATATCGGAGGTCTTGATGAAAATTGATTGCACTGAATAGAAGCCAGTTGACATCTTTATGATACAGGGCTTCTCATTTATGAATAATCTATATCTCTTCTATACAGACCTTCAAGAATTCTCAGTAAAGAAAATTTTCTATGTAGAGGTCTCATGCACTTTTTGACTAGATTTGTCCCTAAACTTTTTGAAGAAAATGTTTTTTTTCATTTTGAACAATATCAGACTTCCCCCAAACTCTCTAGAGTGTTCATTGTTCACACTTATTACTCTTCCATATATTTTACTGAAACCTTTGAGATTAAGTTGTAGACATGATGGTTTTATTTTTAACCTCAAATAGCTATTTCCTATAAACAAGGACTTCTATATAACGATAGTACCATTATTGATCAGAAATGAGCCCTGCTACTATTCAATGTGCCAATATTACTTAAATTAAAAGCTCACTGATTGTCACATGAGTGACCTTCACAGAAAAGGGGAAGACAGTTTTATCCAGGGTGCAATCCAAGATCACATGTTGCATTGATTTGCCATGATTTTTTTATTTAGTTGTTTATTTCTTTCTTTATTGGGTGAATCATATTCCAGGATTCTGCCTTGTCTTTTCTTTCCTTTTATTTTATTTGACAGATCAGGGAGAAATTGAGAGGAAAGAGGGAGAGGGAGAGAGAAAGACACCTGCAGATTTGCTTCACCACTCATGAAGTGTCTCCCTTGTAGGTGGGGAGCAGGGGTTCAAACCCAGGTCCTTGGGCATGATAATGTGTGTGCACAACTAAGTGTTGCATCACCTGGCCCCCTGCCTTGTCTTTTAGATGCCTTTTATTCTTGCTGAGTTTCTCAGTGTTTTTCTGGATCACACTCAAAATATTTTTTATCTATTTTAATGAAAGAGAGATATTGGGCTATCAGAAAACAACTGGATAGGTATGTAGGTAGGTAGGTAGGTAGATAGATAGATAGATAGATAGATAGATAGATAGATAGATAGATAGATAACAAGAGTACTGCTTAGCTCTGGCTTATAGTGGTGCTGGGTACTGAACCTGGGGACCTCAGAGTCTCAAGTATAAAAGTCTTCTGTAGAACCATTATGCAGTCTCCTCAGCCCTGGACCACCCATTTTTAGAGAGTGCATTCTAGTTCTTTCATAGACTATCCCTCCATTTGTATTTTTCCACTGATTACTCAGTGCACGCATTTCTCACAGGAGGGCACAGAGGAATGTGCCCTTTACAGTACATTCTGTCATAGACACAGCAGAATGCTCTGTCCCCATGTCACAATGTGAACTTTTAGAACTTGCTTGAGGGGATCCCTGACAACCTCTTTTTTTTAAAAAAAAATTATGTATTCCCTTTTGTTGCCCTTGTTGTTTTATTCTTGTAGTTATTATTAATGTTGCAATTGTTGGGTAGGACAGAGAGAAATGGAGAGAGGAGGGAAAGACAGAGAAGAGGAGAGAAAAACAGACACCTGCAGACCTGCTTCACCACCTGTGAAGCAACTCCCCTGCAGGTGGGGAGCCAGGGGCTCAAACCGGGACCCTTATGCTGGTCCTTGTGCTTTGTGCCATGTGTACTTAACCTGCTGTGCTACTGTCCGACTCCCAGCAACCTCGTCTATGGGACATTGCATTATTTTTTAAAACCAGAGCACTGCTTAGTTCTGGCTTATGGTGGAGCTGGGAGCTGAACATGGGACCTTTGGTGTCTCAGACATGGAAGTCTTTTTGTAGAAGCATTATGGAGTTTCCCCAGACCTTGGACCATTGCATTTTGTTTCTTGTAACTTACATGCACTCTGTGAAAGATATTCTTTTTTAAAAGTTTATTTATTGGGGAATTAATGTTTTACATTTGACAGACAGTAAATACAATAGTTTGTACATGCATAACATTTCCCACTTTTCCATACAACAATACAACCCCCACTAGGTCCTTTGTCATCCTTTTTGGACCTGTATTCTCCACCCCCCCCCACCCTTGAGTCTTTTAGTTTGGTGCAATACGCCAATTCCAGTTCAGGTTCTACTTGTGTTTTCTCTTCTGAGAAAGATACTCTTTATAGCACATACATACCCTTTCCTCATATTTTTATTCACTGACTTTTGCATTCAATAATAATTCTTGCCTGACTCACTTAATTATGGCCTTTTTGGTCAATACCAGGATACCCCAAGGCCTGGGCCCCCTAGTCAAGGAATCCTTGGATTCCCACATAGATACAATTGGCTTAGACCTCTAATAGAGCCCTCTCTTCACCATCACTGGTCAGTTTGATCAGGAACATCATCATAAGCCCTCTTGTAGGCCTCTGTAGGACCTTGTCCTCACTATAAAGTAGCAATGGTATGGACTAACCCTAGCTTCTTTTCACCATAAGATCCCTATTATCATCTCTTTTACTCCTACTTTTTGGTTTCTGTTTATTAAAATTTTTGTCCTGCTTCATATCTTACTGCCTTTCAGCCACCAAGTTGCAGATGCTACTGATTCCATCCTGACTCCCCTGGGCAGATGACCTTACCAGTTTAACCTAGAGCCTCACCTCTCTAGAGCTCTACCACATTAGGGAAAGATAGAAATAGGCTGGGGGAATGGCTTGACCTGCCAATGTTCAAGTGCAGTGGAGAAGCAATTGCAGAAGCCAGAACTCCTACCTACTGCACCCCATAAAGAATTTTGGTCCAGTGGTCTGGGAGATGGCACAGTGGATAAAGCATTGGACTCTCAAGCATGAGGTTCGGAGTTCAATCCCTGGCAGCACATGTACCAGACTAGTGTCTGGTTCTTTCCCTCTTTCTTTCGTTCTCTTTCTCATTAATAAATAGATAAAATATTTTTTTAAAAAAGAACTTTGGTCCATACTTGCAGAGGGATAAATGATAGAGGGCTGTGAACTTTAGCTCCTTCGGGACCCTGAGAGAGAAGGAAAAAGGAAGGACATTCGGAAGTAGTAATGGGTATGTTACTTAGAAAGGAAGGGAAGGTAGGACCTTAGGGAAAAAATTAGGCAAATATATCTATAGGTAGATATATCATATAAGTAATAGTCAACTCATCTCTATGACTTTGGGTGAACTACTGCTGTTTTCAATGGAAGGAATGGGGACAAAGAACTCTGGGGATGGGAACGGTGTGGAATTATAACCCCTGTTATCCCACAATTTTGTAAATCAATATTAAATCACTAATAAAATTTTAAAAAGTTATTGCCTGAAACAAATATTATGGTGGTTGTTAAACGTTTTTTTTTTCTAATTTTGTAATTCTACATCTTAGTTTTTAAATTTTATTTTATTATTATTTTATTGGGGGCTTATTGGTTTACAATACAGTCATTGACACATGGGTACAATTTCTCATTTCCTTGTGATAGATGTCTGCAACTTTCTTTTTTGTTTTGCTTTTATGCACAAGAAAGAGAGAAGGGGAGATATGGAACAGGAGAGGGAAAGGAAGAAGGAGAGGGAGAGGGAGTGCCAGAGAGACCAGAAGAACACTCATCTCTGGCATCTAACAGGTGTGAGGGATTGAACTTGGGGCCTCAGACATGCACCTCCTACATTGATTCATTGGAGTTAGACTGTAAAATATGCTCTCTGTTTTTATTTATTTATATCAGGATGGATTTATCTGTTTTATTCTACAAATTATAACCCATTCCTGCCATCACTTTGTTTATGAAACTGTGCCATATTTGGTCAACAGATTCACTTCAAGCTGGCTTCTGTGTGCTTTTAACTTTTTTGCATACTTCGCTATTTTCTGGCACCACAAGCTATTTATCTCCCCTGTTCCAGTTCTGCAATCTGTCAATTTTTTCCCCTGTAACCCTGGTTTCTTTCACTGAAGAGGAGTATTTGAATCCAATTATTGGATGTACTCATTACAATTAGGGTACTGTTACTGCTAGGCATAATCAGAACCAGGGAATATGCAAGTAATATAGATTAAGAACCATAGTTTTCTGCTGACAGCTCTGATTCAAATCTAACACTCTAGGGTCAATTCTAGCCCTTTCCATTTCTTTATCTCCCTCCTCTGAGAAAACTGACTTTCATTATCCACAATATATTGACTCATTTGTCCAATTCTAGAATACACAAAAGAAGCCTCAGGATTTTTAACCCACTCCACTGCAAAAAGCATATCTACTAATTAAAGTACATTGCTTACTTACACTTACTTTGTTTCTAACCTGAGGGTATCTAGTAAGAACACTATGTTCTAGAGTTCCTTGGATTAGCAAGCCTTTTTTTTTTTTTCCTTGAAGGAAACTTTATTTTAAATAGCAAAGGGGAATTCAATCTCCAAAACAACTTTGAAAATAAAAAAGTTAGAGAACTTACACTGCTGGATTTCAAGACTGACTTTAAAGCTATAGCAATTGAGGCAGCATGGCACTAGTGTGAAGACATACATAGGGGCTGGGAGACAGAATAGTGGTTCTGCAAGAAGACTTTCATACCTGAGGCTCTGAGGTCCCAGGTTCAATACCCAGCACCACCATAAACCAGAGCTCGCTCTCTCTCTCTCTCCCTTCCTCCCCCCTCTCTCCCTCTTTCCCTCTCGCTCATAAATAACCAAAATATTTCTGGGGCCAGGTGATGGTGCACTTGGCTGAGTGTACATGTTCGAGTGCTCAAGGACCCAGGTTTTAGCCCTTGGTCCCTACTTACATGGGAAAAGCTTTTCGAATGGTGAAGCAGTGTTATAGGTGTCTCTCTGCCTCTCTTCCTCTCTTTTAGCTCCTTCCCTCTATCCAATAAACAAATAAAGATAATACAAAATTAAAAAATATTTTAAAAAATACAGACGTAGGATAATTGGAACAGAGTAGAATCTTGAAACAGACTGGACATATACAGTCAACTGATCTTCAACAAAGGTATCAAAGACAGTGAGAATTGTGTGATTTTTTTTCCCAACAGATGACTCTGGGGGAAATTGAATAGTAATATGTGAAGATTGGATTTATTTATTAATATTTGTCATAGAATTTCAGTTTTTTAATTTTTTTCTATTGTCTTTATTTTTTATTATTAGGGAAACAATGATTTCTAAGGCAGTTGTCACCTGAGTACAAGGTCTCATCTTTCCATGATAGGTGTCTGCACTTCATTCTCTCCACCAGCCTAGGTTCCCTTCCAGCTCAGTGCATTGAGTCTTCAAAACTGACTCATCTCCTCACACCTCTACCCCCACTTCTTGGCCTTGCTACAATAGACCCTGCCTAGTCCAAGCTTCATTTTGTCTTGCCTTTCTGTCCTTGTTTAAGTTCCACCTATAAGTGAGATCGTCTGGTATTCATCCTCTTCTTTTTGGCTTATCTCACTTAACACAATTCCTTCAACTTTCATCCAAGATGAGGCAAAGGAGATGATCCCAACATTTCTGAAGTGTGAGTAATATTCCTTGTGGATATATACTACAGTTTTCTCAACCATTCATCTGTCTTACTTCTAAATTTGGACTATTACAAATTGTGCTGCTATGAACACAGGTGTACATAGGTATCTGTGGATAGGTGTGTTTGCTTTCTTTGGATGGACCTGTAGGAGAGGAATTGCCAGGTCATAGGGTTGGTTCATTTCCAGTGTTCTCAGGACTCTTCATATTGTTTAGCATAGAGATTTGCTGGTTCTCACCAGCAGTGTAGAAGGGCTCCTCCCACCCCACACATCCTTTCCAACACTTGTTTGTGCCCTTTGTAATGTATGGCATTCTCACAGGTGTGAAATGGTTTCTTATAGTGTATTTATTTGCATTTTTCTGATAATAATTCACTTTGAGAATATTTTTTCATATGGCTGTTGACTATCTGAATATGTTATTTGATAAAGATTTTGTCGAGGGGCCAGGCAATGGAGCACTTGGTTAAGCGATCACATTATAGTGAAAAAGGACCCAGGTTCAAGGCCCTGGTCCACACCTGTAGGGGAAAGCTTCATGAATGGTGAAGCAGGGTTGCTGGTGTCTTTCTATCTCTCTCTCCCTTCTCAATTTCTCTCTGTCTCTATCCAATAATAAATAAATATAAAATGAGTTTGTCTATGTCCTCTCCACGTTTTAAAAATGTTGTTGTTGCTGAGATTACTGGGTTCTTCTATGTTTTGGTAATTAGTTTTTTATCTGATTTATGATGTATGAAGATCTCCTATTCTGTAGGATGTCTTTCTGTTTTAGTGGTGATTCTTTTTGCTGTGCAGAAACTTTTCAGTGTGATGTAGTCCCATTATTTTTGTTTTCCTTGATGTTGGACTTGAGTCCTGGAAGACATTTCTGAGGCATAGACCAGATCTGAAAAACACCCTCACCCCAAACAAATGCATTCTCAAATACAGGTTTCACTGATTTCTCTTTCCTGTTTTCTCCACCTTCCGGGTTTTTAGACAACCCTTAAACATTATTGTTCCTTACAGTTGTCTTAAGATCTCTGTTCTTTATATTATAGTAATTCTTTCTGAGTTACCACTCCAGGGTTTCAAACTATTCTAACAACTTTAATGTCTTTTTTTTTAAAAAAAGAATCTTTATACTAGTTTGGTTCTCCCAATCTTCAGATTTTGATTGCCACTTTCCTACTGGGTATTGTTACCTTGATATTCGATAGCTATCTTACACTCAAATATTCAACTTGCATTTACTAGACTGATGTCAGCAAGCGTTATGATAAAGACTTCTGAGAGTATTTTCTTCCATAGAAGCAATGTAAACATTCAGAATAATTGTCATAATCAATTCTGCTAAGACCTCCAGAAATTAACCAAAGTTCTGTAGGAACTAGAGAGTGTTTATTGAATAACTTGTGGCCACAACATTAAGCTCTGTAGTGTTTTAAGCTGTTCTATTGTCCATCCCTTTCTTTCCATTTCTGAGTAGCCTTAAAAACTGAAAGCCTGGGAGTCGGGCAGTAACTCAGTGGGCTAAGCGCACATGGCGTAAAGTGCAAGGACGGGCAGAAGGATCCCGGTTCGAGCCCCCGGCTCCCCACATGCAAGGGAGTCACTTAACAGGCGGTGCAGCAGATCTGCAGGTGTCAATCTTTCCTCCTCTCTGTCCTCCCCATCTCCATTTCTCTCTGTCCTATCCAACAACAACAACATCAATAACAATAATAACTACAACAATAAAACAAGGGCAACAAAAGAGAATAAATAAATATTTAAACAAACAAACCAAAAAAAAAAAAACCTGACAGCCCAGGACCAGGTAGGTAGTGGTGTACTAGGTAGAGCACACACATGATTATGTGCAAGGACCGGGGTTCAAACCTTCCCTCTATCCCATTCTCACTGCAGGGTTGTGGGGGAGCTTCAAGGGTGGTGGAACAGTGCTACAGGTGTCTCTCTCCCCTCAATTTCTCTGTCTTTATCAGGAAGGAAGGAAGGAAGGAAGGGA
Organism: Erinaceus europaeus; assembly: GCF_950295315.1. Lineage (NCBI taxonomy): Eukaryota > Metazoa > Chordata > Mammalia > Eulipotyphla > Erinaceidae > Erinaceus > Erinaceus europaeus. The sequence continues at coordinate 41,281,249 of NC_080185.1, forward strand.
GGAAGGAAGGAAGGAAAGAAGGAAAGAAGGAAAAGACAGAGAAAGAAAAAGAGAGAGAGGGAGAGAGAGAAAGGGGGAAAATGTTCACTGGTAATGGTAGGTTTGTTATGCAGACACTGAACCCCAGCAATAACTCTGGTGGCAAACAAAACAAAACAGAAAAACTGACACCCACAGTCATGTATAAAATCAGAAACTCAGTAACCATTGAAGAGGACAAGATGGTACTGGAGCACCTCCAAAGTCCAATGTCCATATAGTTGCTATTGTTCTTCCTACATCATGGACAATTTTCTGGAAGAATTCATTAACCAAGCTCGTCTTTATTTCATCTTATTTTATCAGATAGAATTTGGCCACGAAAATGTTTGTTAAAAATAATGGGTGGCGGGGAGTCGGGCTGTAGCACAGTGGGTTAAGTGCAGGTGGCGCAAAGCGCAGGGACCAGTGTAAGGATCCCGGTTCGAGTCCCCAGCTCCCCACCTGCAGGGGAGTCGCTTCACAGGTGGTGAAGGAGGTCTGCAGGTGTCTATCTTTCTCTCCCCTCTCTCTGTCTTCCCTCTCCTCTCTCTGTCCTACCCAACTATTACAACATTAATAATAACTGCAAGAATAAAACAACAAGGGCACCAAAATGGAATAAATAAATAAAATAAATATTAAAATAATGGGTGGCATAGAAACCTGTCATGGGGAGATGAGAAACCATACCCATGTGTCAACAATTATACTGTAAACCATTAACCCCCCCTCCCTTAAAATGTAATGATAATGTTTCTTTATCTATTTTCTTTACAGATGGAAAAAAAAAAAACCCTTACTTGCCCTATTTTCAAGTTCCCTGCTTTTTTCCCTTTGACCTACTCAACTCTGCTGTCAGGTCCCACTCATTAAAATTTCATTTGTGCGATAGTACTTTTTTAATTAGTGATTTAATAATGATCAATAAGATTGTGGGATAAGACGGGTACAATTCCATGCAATTCCCACTAGCAGAGTTCCACATCCCATCCTCTTCATTGGAAGCTTCCTTATTCTTATCCCTCTGGGAGTATGGACCAAAGATATTTCTGGGGTGCAGAAGGTGGGAGGTCTGGCTTCTGTAATTGCTTCTCTGCTGGACATAGGCACTGACAGGTCAATCCATGCCCACAGCCTGTTTCTATCTTTCCCTAGTGGGGCAGAGCTCTGAGGAGGTGGGGTTCCAGGACTCATTACTGAAGTCATTTTCCCAGGAAAGTCAGGTTGGCCTCCTGGTAAATTCTGCAACTTGGTGGCTGGAAAGCATTAAAATATAAAGCAGAACATTTAAAAAATAATCAGGAATCTAAAGGTAAGACTACAACAGATGAGATTTGGGGTCTTCATGTTGGAAGATGCTAGAAAGTCTATTTTAGGTATATTCCATGACTTTACTAATTTTTGCCTGAGCCTGATAGTGTTTTGGTGGGCTAACAGTATTGTTTGGGAGGATTGTGTCATAGTTGGGAATAGGACTAGAAAGCTGGATCGGGGCAAATAGTAGCTCCCAAATATGGTATAGTGTATAAGTATATAAATACCATGAACTGTAAACCCCATCAATCTGACCTAGGGCCCACGTTTATTCACATTCAGCCCAAGAGCCTGTGTAACCTCTGCATCCTTGTCAGTCTGAGTCTACATTCCATGGTCATGGCTAGGAACATTCTAAGCTGCACTCGTTTCAGGATCCTCGAGTGTCAGAGTATGTTGACTCAGCCTCCCTTCAGAGAGTGGCGTAATTTATACCACTGCTATTCTACGTTGAGGGTACAGCTCAACACAATTCCCACCACCCAATCTCCGTATCCCATCCCCTCCCCTGATAGCTTTCCCATTCTCTATCCCTCTGGGAGTATGGGCCCAGGGTCATTGTGGGTTGCAGAAGGTGGAAGGTCTGGCTTCTGTAATTGCTTCCCCGCTGAACATGGGTATTGACTGGTTGATCCATACTCCCAGCCTGTCTCTCTCTCTCTCTCCCTAGTAGGGTGGGTCTCTGGGGAAGCGGAGCTCCAGGACATATTGATGGGGTTGTCAGTCCAGGGAAGTCTGGTCGGCATCATGCTGGCATTCGGAACCTGGTGGCTCCTTGGTGTCACGCTTAGAACGCCTCCTTCTTTGTCCCGCTGAAGGCCAGGATCCTAACGCTTTCTAGCAGTTGTTGTCAGAGCTCATGCCAGCAGCTGCTTTCAGAGTCGGAGTCGTCATCTTGGCTCCACCCCCCTGTAGCTGTTTTTCTAATGTGATTCCACTGCCACTTCCTTTGGAAAATGAGATGAAGTATATTTTATGTTCAAATTGAAGTGGGGGAATATACGACTAAAACAGTTGTCAAAAAATTTAAGATAATGGGTAGGGGCAGATAGTGTGATGGTTATGCAAAGAGATTCTGATGTCTGAGGCTCCCAAATCCCAATTTCAATCCCCTGTATCACCATAAATCAGAGTTGAATAGTGCTGTGGTAATAATTAATTAATTAAAAATAAATTAGAAAAAATTAATATCAAAGCAAACTAAAATCCTCCCATAAAACATAACACAACTAATCATCCGCAGCCAACACAGTCAGAAACAACAGAATCAAGTCTGATCAAACCAGAAAGAAGGGGAAAAGAAAGAAAAGGGAAAAAAAAAAAACCAAATAGCCTGCAATTAGAACTAAATCGATAAACCAAACAAACCTTTCCTACCCCCCACGCCCCCCCGAAAAAAAGCAAGGGCAGACAATTAAAAAAAAAATCAGTTGTCAAATATAAATTCAAGAGATCATTGGAAAGAAGAAGAAAGAAGAAAAATACCAAATCAAATTCCTTCCAGAAAATAAATCACAGACAAATACAAGTGAATACAACAATAGCATTAGCAAAAGCAAAGACTGTTCAAATCAGAGAGGAAGAAAGAAAAAGAAAAACATACAAAGAAACTACTAAACTCCTCCCACAATAAAAAGCACAATCACCAGTCAGTACAATAACAACAACAGCAAATCTTTGTCAAGCCAGAGGGAAGGAAGGGCAAAAAAACAAACAAACCAAAAACAACAACAACAACTAAACAAGAAAAACAGACAGCCTATAGATTAAACTATAGCAAATCAACTACACAAAATCTCCACCTGCCAAAAAACAAAGTAACAATAAACAATTACAAAAAGCAAGTATCAGACAAAAACTCAAGAGACAGAGGGAGGAAAGAAAAACAGAGAAAGTAAAATGACTAAATAAAAACAAACCAGAATCTGCCACACAAGAAATCACAAGCAACCCTCAATGTATACAACAACAACAGAGGCAACGGTTGTTCATGTCAGCAAGAATTAAAAATAATAAATAAATAAATAATCAAGCTAGCAGCTTGTTAGTCAACCAATTAAAAAAAGTGGCTTGGGAGTTTCTTCTGATCAAAATCGGTAAGTTTCAGCTGAGTTCTGACAAAATGTTCTGCTTTGGAATCCTACTTGATGAGTTTAACTCCCCAGGAGGGCCTCTTTGTCCTTAGCAGTTTCTTTTAAGCCAGTAAGTCATTTCTGGCCTGGGGGAGGTAGGTTTAGGGGGAGGCTGCAGAGGAAGGAAAAAAAAAAAAAACTCAGGCCGGCTCCTTCTTCCTTTGTCCATTTAGCAGCCTCTTGCCAACTTACAGATGAGTTATGATGTCCCACTGTGGTTCCTCTTTGTCCCTGCCTCTATGATTTCTCTCCTACAGGCCTGGAAATACTGCTCTCACTTGGAATTCCCAGGTTTAAAGTGGCTTTTTCACAGATAGTATGACAGATGTTGTCCTCAAGCCGCCATCTTGACTCTGCCTCCTCGTGATAGTACTTTTTAACCCTATACTTTTTGTTTCATTCATTTTATAATTATCTTATATTCATAATTGACATTTGATGGACCACCATTTTCATTCTTTGTTATAGTTCTGTAGCACTGGGATTTAATCACTTCCTTTTCACTGCATCAATGAAGGGTGCACCAACCTAGGGTGATGGGGATGACCAAACAGACCACATCCAACATTGGGTAGATGCAATTGACTGAGTTTATTTTGCTTTTTAATTGCTACCAGGGTTATTACTGGGCCTCGGTGCTGGGTGAATCCATCACCCACCAGAGGCCATTTTTTCCTTTTTCTTTTTATTCTTTTTATTAGATAAGACAGAGAGAAATTGAGAGAGGATGGGAAGATAGAGAGAGGGAGAGAAAGATTGACACCTGTAAACCTGCTTCACCATTTGTGAAGCAGATCCCATGCAGGTGGGGAGTGGGGGATCAAACCCGGGTCCTTCCTCTTGGTAATATGTGCACTTAAGGAGGTGCGCCACCACCCAGCCCCCAGTTTGAGTGAGTTTATTAGTCATATAGGCTCACAGCCTGGAGATACTAACATGCTATGAAGGTCACAAAGGGGTTGCACTTGAGAACAGAGTAAACAAACAGGATCTGAGAGAGTCAAACTTTTAGTCTCAAGAGGGTGAGGGCGCCTTTGCTCCACAAAAGGATGTTATTGGTTTGTTTGAACAATTCAAACAAGGCAGAGAACTGAGGCCTGGGATACCAGGCTAAGCAAGGATTGTGCCTGCCCCTCAAGATAAGGAAAGGTTTTTGGCTAGAGGACTTTATTCACAGAGCAGAGAGGAGAATGTGCAGTTGGCTATTTGAGGCCCTCCTAATTTTACCAGCTGTCAAGGCAGTGCTCAATATTAATTTTAGGACTTACATCACAAGTGACCTCTTGAATGTCTTGACATCAATTTTAATCCTGGTTGTGGCTGAGACTTTTTGGGAGTAGGAATGCCTCCCTCAGAAGCAAAGTAGGCACTTGACCAGGAGGGAGAGGACTCATACGATGAGGTGATGATCAAAAATCTTTAACTTTAGAGTTCTTTGTCCTTATGGCCAAGAAAGACAATTTGGTGGTGGTGGTGGTGGGATGATCTTTCTGGCATTCTTGTATGGAGTGCATGTCCCCAGAGGGGCACTTATTGAGATTAACCAGAGACTGTGGCAATAGTGACACCCAGTGGGGGTCAACCATTTGTCACTTTGTTTTTTATTAGGCCTTGGACAGAGAGAAATGGAGAGGAGAGAGGAAAATAGAGAGGGAGATAGAAAGAGAGACACCTGCAGCCTTGCTTCACCACTCTCTTTTGCCCCCAGGGTTATTGCTGGGGCTCAGTGCCTGCACTACAAATCCACTGCTCCTAGAGGCCATTTTTTTCCCATTTTGTTGTCCTTGTTGTCACCCTGGTTGTTATTGTGTCATTTTTATTGTTGTTATTGCTGTTGTTGTTGCCAGATAGGACAGAGAGAAATACAGAGAGGAAGGGAAAACAGGGGAAGAGAAAGACAGACACCTGCAGACATGCTTTACTGCTTGTGAAGCGACCCCCTGCAGGTGGGGAGCCAGGGGCTCCAAGCGGGATCCTTACGCCAATCCTTGCACTTTGTGCCATGTGCGCTTACCCTACTGCACTACCGCCCCCCCCACTCATTATTTATGCTTTATTCCTCCTGCAGATGGGGACTGGGGGATTAAACAGGTGGATGCTTCCACATTGAAATGCATGCATTCAAGCAGATGTCCAACCACCCATTTGCCATTTTATAACTTAAATGAGAGTCCATTGAGGAGCTCAGTATATGACTTTCACTTAACTTTATGGGGTCAGTTGACACATGGAGGGTCATTTGAATGCCTTCTTTAAGAGTCCAACACTGTGTATTCTGAATTTAGTGAGAGCCTTTTGTCATTATCAGCAATGTCTGTTATTTCAAAGGTGCTAAGTAGTAATCTGTAAGGTCTCTCCTGGTGAGACCTTATATTGATCTTAGTGTATGTAGAGTTGTGTGTGACCTAGATTTATATTTTGGGTATCTATGACACAAGAGATTTCCAGTGTTCTTTACCTCCTGAGAGGGCAAACAATTAGACAATGCCACAAGAATTCGTGAAAGAGTGCAGAAGGATCTGTTTGTTGGCCAAGATATTTAGATCAAACTGAAAATGACTCCCTGAAGTGCAACCAATCAAGCTGATCCTCGGGAACCTCCTTTTTATATCCTGGGTAAAGGATAAAAGAGCAACATTCTACCAAACACGATCATGTACAGTGGTGCAATGTCATCCTTAAAGCATATGAGCTCCCGTTGTTGGTCACTCACTTGATTCTAAGAGAGGTTCCGAAGGGTCTTGGGGAGGGTTGATGTCTTCCAGCATCATGGCATCCAGCAAGTGACTGTGGCCACCCCACCTGTCAACCGGATCTACTTGAGGGCCCAGATTTGGCAACACCCTATAGAAAGGAGACTTTAGTGCCTATGAAGTGTTTCTGGATGCTGCTTCCATGACCCAAGTCACAATGGGCAGCTGGGTGTGGAAGCCCAGAACCTCAAGGCTGTGAGAGTCTCAAGTGTTGTTGCCCTTATAATAGTGTACAGTGCAGGGCTAATAAAGAGATGTTCTGGGGTCGGGTGGTGGCACACCTGGTTGAACACACATGTTACAGTTCTCAAAGCCCACGTTCGAGCCCCCACTGTTGCAGGTGTCTTTCTCTCTCTCCCTCTCTACCACTACTCTCTCGATTTCTGGCTGTCTCTATCCAATAAATAAGTAAAGGTAGTAAAAAATTGAAAAAAAAATAGAGACATGCTTGCAGAAGTCAGTGAACATTTTAAGGCCAAACTCCGTGGTCTGGAGCCTCCAGAAGGCAACAAAGGAGGGAGCAAAAGCCACAATGGAGACCTTTCTCAGGATGTTAAAAGGAGTGGTTACAATTTGGATAGATCTCAGAACTTCTTGCACAAGGTGGACCCATTAGCAAGTCACAGCATCCAAGAGACTCAGTAAGATTTATCAATGAATAGTGATCCCAGACCCCCTCCCACTGATATTAAAGATGTTAGGCTCACATTCACATGGTAGACGCGTAAAGAGTCAGCAGTTGCTTCATAACAGTATCAGTCCTTCGCTTGCCAATACATTTTCCAGAATTGAACAGAGGTAGTAGTGAGTGTCGTTACATACAGCAATGATCAAGATCCTTTTTTGCCACCTCCTTTGTGAATTTTGATATGCCTCTGGCAGATACGGCAAAAGAGCCTCCTTGGAGGGGGATGTCACCATGTATTGTCATGTCTGTGTTCCTGTGTAAAGGTGGACTCAGTCAGAGTGTTGCCTGCAAAGACTATGGGATGGCCAGGCTGCTGAGGTGGCTGATGAGGGCCCTGGAAGAGATACGTCATGTCCTTTTGAATGTGAAGTCAAACAGTCAAGAAGCTATTGAAGTAATCACTGCACAGAATATAGTATCCAAGGGCACAGGACTTGCAAGCATGAAGTCTTGAGTTCCATCTCTACCACTGCATATGTTGGAGTGATGCTCTGGTTCTCTCTCACTAATGAACAGATACATATACATATGAATATGTGTTTATTTGTATAATTTATTATTTCCACCAGGTTTATTGCTGGGGCTCAGTGCCTGAAAAATAACTCTACCATCCCTGGTGACCATCTTATCCCCATTTTTTGACAGAGGGTATGAGACGAAGAGAGATAGATAGGGAGAGAAACATATAAAATAGGAGAAATACCTGCAGCATAACTCCATCACTCATAAATCTTCCCATAGAAAGGACCAGGAACTTGAGCCCAGGCCATTGTGGAGGGTAATGTCTGAACCCTACTGGTTGAGGTATCACCTGGCCCTAATAAGTTTATAATTTTAAAAGAATGAAATATCATGAAAATATTTGCATTCAGGGCTGGGTGCATTCAGGCGCACCTGGTTGAGCACATGTTATAAAACACAAGGACCCAAGTTCAAACCTCCAGTCCCTACCTGCAGGGGAAAAGCTTTGTGAGTGGTGAAAGCAGTGTTGCAGGTATCTCTCTCCCTCTCTATCACCCCCTTCCCTTTTGACTTCTGGCTGTCTCTACCCAATAAGTACATGAATATAACAATAAAAGATATTAAAAAGTATTTGCAGTCACTTATGCAACCAAATATTTACTTATCTGATGTTCAGAATTCCCATTCAAAATACTATATATAGATGCCTAAGACAAAGAAGGAATGGAACACAGTAGAATTGATAAACCTTCCCCAAACAATAAAATTCAATTTGATAAAAAGTAAAAAAGAAAAAAGAAATAGGGGCTGGGTGGTGGTGCACCCAATTAAGTGCACATAGTACCAAGTGCAAGAACCCATGCAAGGATCTGGGTTCAAGCCCCCTGCTCCCCACCTTTGGTGAAGTAGGCCTGCAGGTGTCTCTCTTTCTCTCCCTCTCTATCTCCTACTCCCCTCTCAATTTCCCTCTGTCCCATGCAATGAAATAATTTTTTTTTAAAAAAAAGGCCACCAGGAGCAGTGGATTCATGGTGCTGGCACAGAGCTACAGTGACAACCCTGGAAGCAAAATAAAATAAAAGTAAAAAAATGAAAACATCAAAATTAATATACCCTACATATCAACACATTGCATGTTATATACATAATATACCCTATGTGCCATCTATATGTGTATAGAAAAATATAAATTCTTATTATATTTATATTTTTAAAAGAATATATTACACACATGTAGACTAACAAGATAGAAGGAAAAAGAATATCAAGTTCCAGTAATACTGGGTATTGAATGTGGGGCCTTAGTGGACAGGGTACAGTCATCTACTCTAGAGGACGATTACTTCTTTCTAAGTTTAAGGACTGGTCAAATTGGAATCAAGGAGCTATGATGATAATCACACTTTCACTAAACAAGCCTTATGAGTATTTTTAAAATTTTCTTTATTGGGGGATTAATATTTTACAGTTGACAGTAAATACAATAGTTTGTACATGAATAACATTTCTCAGTTTTCCATATAACAATTCAACCCCCAGTAGGGTCCTCTGTTATCCTTTTCCAGGACCTGTACTCTCCCCTCACCCACCCCAAAGTCTTTTACTTTGGTGCAATGCACCAGCTCCAGTTCAGATTCTACTTGTGTTTTCTTTTCGGATCTTCTTTTCAACTTCTGCCTGAGAGCGAGATCATCCCATATTCATCTTTCTCTTTCTGATTTATTTCACTTAACATGATTTCTTCAAGCTCTATCCAAGGTGGGCTGAAAACGGTGAAGTCACCATTTTTAATAGCTGAGTAGTATTCCATTGTGCGCTTAACGCACTGCACTATCTCCCGGCTCCCAGTCCATTGTGTACATATACCACAACTTGCTCAGCCACTCATCTGTTGTTGGACACCTGGGTTGCTTCCAGCTTTTCACTATTACAAATTGTGCTGCTGAGAACATATGTGTACACAGATCTTTTTGGATGCATGTGATAGGTTCCTTAGGATATGTCTCCAGGAGAGGAATTGCAGGATCATAGAGTAGGTACAATTCTAGTCTTCTGAGAGTTCTCCAGACTGCTCTCCACAGGGGGTGGACCAATTTACATTCCCACCAGCAGTGCAGGAGGGTTCCTTTGACCTCACAACCTCTCCAGCATTTGCTGCTGCTACCTTTTCTGATATATGATTCTTATAGGTATCTCATTGTGCTTTATTTGCATTTCTTTGACAATCAAAGACTTGGAGCATTTTTTCATGTGTTTCTTGGTCTTTTGGATCTCTTCTGTGGTGAATATTCTGTCCATGACCTCTTCACATTTTTGCATGGGATTATTTGTTATCTTGTTGTTGAGTTTGGCAAGCTGTTTATATATTTTGGTTATTAAACTCTTGTCTGATGTATGGCATGTAAAGATCTTCTCCAATTCTGTGAAGGGTCTCTGTTTGGGTATTGGTTTCCTTTGCTGTGCAGAAGCCATATATATATATATATATATATATATATATATATATATATATATATATTTGTTTTCATTTTTTTATCAGAGCACTGCTCAGCTCTGGCTTATGGTGGTGCAGGGGATTGAACCTGGGACTTTGGAGCCTCAGGCATGAGAGTCTCTTTGCATAACCATTATGCTCTCTACCCCTGCCCTAGAAGCTTTTTTTTAAAAAAAGATTTTATTTATAAAAAGGAAAAATTGAAAAAACCATAGGATAAGAGGGGTACAGCTTCACACAATTCCCACCACCAGAACTCTGTATCCATCCCCTCCCTTGATAGCTTTCCTATTTTTTAACTCTCTGGGAATATGGACCCAAGGTCATTGTGGGATGCAGAAGGTGGAAGGTCTGGCTTCTGTAATTGCTTCCCCGCTAACACGGGCTTTGACAGGTCATCCATACTCCCAGCCTGTCTCTCTCTTTCCCTAGTAGGGAAGAGCTCTGGGGAAGCAGAGCTCCAGGACACATTGGTGGGGCTGTCTGTCCAGGGAAGTCTGGTCGGCATCATGCTAGCATCTGGAACCTGGTAGTTGACAAGAGAGTTAACATACAAAGCCAAACAAATTGCTGATTAATCATGGGCCTAAGGGCTGGAATAGTGCAGATGAAGAGTTGGGGGCCCTCAATTTCATAGATAGCTAGTAGGCATATTTTAGTTAAATTCCAAAGGGTTTGTGGCTATACTAGTTTTTTTTTTTTTTCCTTTTTCTTTTTGAACCTGAGCCTGAAATCTGATACGCCAGTGGATCCAAGTTATTGTCTGGGGAGATGATGTCATGGCTGGAAAAAGGACCAGAAAGCTGGATCAGGGAAGAGAGTAGCTCCCTAATATGGGAAGGCAGTATAAATATTGTTGACTGTAAACCCCACCAATTTGATGTGATCTGGGGCCCATAATTAGCTTAGGAGCCTATGTGACCTCTGCATCCCTCTAGATCTGAGCTCACATTCTGTGGTTATGAGTAGGAACATTCCAAGCTGCCCCAGTATTGACCCATCTTCCTCAAGTGTAGTATAGAGTATGATGTCCATCCTGCCTTCCGAGGATGGAACATTCTCTACCACTGTTGATCCAAGTTGAGGGCAAAGTCCTATGGGGGCCCACAAAGGGGTCTATTTTGTTGTTCCTGATAGAAATGACTGGTAACAATGGAGAGAGAGATTTATTCAAGGTCTAGGCCCATAAAGTCTGTTTGGGAATCTCAGGACTTCCTGATTAGGGACCCAGCTGATGGAATGGCCTGATAGTGACTAAAGTGTCATAGTTAAAATATGCCAGTCTCTTGCCCTTATTCATCTTTTGCAGTCCTTGCTTTGATAAGGTTAGTTTTGGAGTGACTGAGAGAACTGTAGTAGGAAGTAGGTGAGGAGGGTATCTAAGTCTAAGTAGACACTATTTCATTATGAACTTGATACTGACTCACTACAGACTATAGTGTATTTTTGCTCTCCGGTATATATTTTGCCCTAATTTATAGATACGTGTGAACATATGCTCTATCTTCCGGGATCTGGTCTATATCTAGGTTTTGGGACTTTGTTAGGAAGTAAACCTCCTGGAATGGAATTAGAGAATACTATGAAAGGAAAGGTCTCACTCGAGTAATGAAGGTAAAGGGTTGGCATTCCATGCCTGACATCTCTGGACACAGTCTGAAGTGAAGCATGCTGAGGTGGTATTCATAGCATTGATTAGGTTGTGATTGGCGAATGCAGTATCATTTGGTATGGCTTGAGAGAAGCATGCAGGAAAGTGAGTCCCACCTCAGAGGTTCCAGGACTGGGGCAAATATAGGCTCTATAGTGGAAGTGGGATGTTCCTGCTGTCTTAGGGTTTAATAAGACAATAGATACTTATTGCTATAATCACATTATTTGGCAACTGAGTCAACTTTGAAAAATCCCTTTGTTAGGATTTGCTGTATCATACACAACATCACCATAACTTACATCCTTTGACATTATTTGTATATAGCTATGCCACCGGTTGCTTCTGTTCTCCCTGGTCTAAGCCTTTAAGAGAGGCAACTTATCAAAGACTCAGCCTATGGTCTGTGCATTAAAAAGTTTGAGACATTCAGACTTCCAGAGGCAGGGCTATGAGCAGCAGCAGATCTGTTTCTCTCCTCTCCTCTCCTCTCCTCTCCTCTCCTCTCCTGGATCAACTAGGAATACCAAAGGGGGCCACCTGTGATTGAAACAAGACAGGACTAGAACGACTACAGGAACCCACCAAATCACCGGTGAGTGCGGACACACTTGGCTGGTGACAGAGAGGAGCCTAGGGAAGAGACTAAGTGGCTGGTAACAGTCCGATGGTCTATCAGTTGAGACACCACCTCCAGTCTGTTACCAAAAGGGGGAAGCTGAAGGGAGGAGAGGACTCCCCAGAGACTCACCAAGTGCAACTCTGGGTCTCCATTGCTACTGCCCTCAAAGTCTGGAGCAGTGGCAGGGAGGGACACTGGGGGAAAGAGATCTAATCAGGAAATTCAGGAGAAGACCTATACCTCGGTGGCATAGCTGTGGGGCTGTGAAACCACATAACCACCGGACTATCTCTGCCACACCTTGCCTTATCTCTTGGTTAGGAGTCAGTGATTAAGTTAAGAAGCCTACTTATAGTTAGAAGCCCTCAGGCTCCCATAGCCTACAGAGAAGAAAAAAAAAAGAGGCTTTTATATCACTGAGCTCCAACTCAGGGATTAACATACTATTGAAACAACTGTTAACTTCCACCACTGTGAACCCTTTAATTACCTTACTTAGACACAAGTCAATCCAGGAAATAGTGAACAGTAATTTGAAAAGTCCTAAGAGAGGGAACTCATAACATAATATATAAAATGGGTAAACCAACAAGAGGAAATACTGGAGAAACAAAACAGGACAACAGTTCAGCTAAAAGCCCCCCAAAGGGTGAAGCATGAAATAACGAGTTCAACATCCAAACATTAGCTAAGGAAATAATAACAGGAGTGAGTAAAGAGTTTGAAAAAATTGTAATCAGAAATACAGGAACAACAAATGAGACTCTGGAAGAAAACACTAACTATCTCAAGGTTATTAGAGAGCTGAAAGCTGAAATAGCTGAGCTAAGAACACAACTAGCTGAACAAGCTAAAACAGTATCAGAACAGGGAAACAAAATAGATGTACTCCAGAAAACAGTAGAAGGCAGAGAGAATAGAATCAATGAGGCTGAAGACAGAATTAGCAAGATCGAGGATGAATTAGAGACAACTAAAAAAGAAGAGCTCTCAAAAAGAGATTAAGAGATGCTGAAAACAACAACAGAGACCTATGGGATGACTTCAAAAGAAACAATGTACGCATTATTGGCTTACCAGAGGAAGAAAGAGAGGGAGAGGAAGAAAGCATTCTTCAGGCCATAATAGCTGAAAACTTCTCTAGTCTAGACAACATCAAAGACATAAAGATTCAAGAAGCCCAGAGGGTCCCAAACAGAATTAACCCAGACTAAAAGACACCAAGACACATCATATTTAAAATGGAAAGGAATAAGGATAAAGAAAGGATAGTGAAGGCTGCAAGAGAAAAACAGAGTCACCTACAGAGGAAAACCCATAAGATTAGCAGCAGACTTCTCCACACAAACACTACAGGCCAGAAGAGAATGGCAAGATATCTATCGAGTGCTCAATGAGAAAGACTTTCAACCAAAAATACTATATCCTGCTAGACTGTCATTCAGAGTAGATGGAGGCATCAAATCCTTCTCAGACAAGCAACAGTTGAAGGAATCAACAATCACCAAGCCTGCCCTGAAAGAAGTTCTGAAAGGTCTTCTATAAACAGTCAGACCATCATAAATAGGACATATATCAGAACACTCTAAAACTCCACAAGAATGGCATTAAAATATCTTCAATCTTTGATATCAATAAATGTCAATGGCCTGAATTCACCTATTAAAAGACACAGAGTAGGAAGATGGATCAGAAAACACAACCCAACAATATGCTGTCTACAGGAAAGCCACCTAACTCATCAAGACAAACACAGACTTAAAGTGAAAGGATGGAAAACTACCATACAAGCCAATGGCCCACAAAAAAGGGCAGGAACAGCTATTCTCATATCTGACACGATAGACTTTAAAATAGATAAGATTAAAAAAAGATAGGAATGGACACTGCTTAATGCTCAGAGGATCAGTCAAATCAAGAAGACTTAACAATCATTAACATCTATGCACCCAATGAGAAGCCATCTAAATACATCAAATGTCTACTGAAAGAGATACAGCAATATATTAACAGCAACACAGTCATATTAGGGGACTTCAACACCCCACTCTCTCAACTTGACAGATCATCCAGGCAGAAAATCAATAAAGACATAAGGGAGCTAAATGAAGAGACAGATTAACTATTGGACATTTTCAGAGTCATTCATCCCAAGAAACTGGAATATACATTTTACTCAAATCCACATGGGTCATTCTCAAGGATAGACCATATGTTAGGCCACAAAGACAGCATCAGCCTATTCAAGAGCATTGAAATCATCCCAAGCATTTTCTCAGACCATAGTGGAATTAAACTAACACTTAACAATCAACAAAAGATTAGTAATAGTCCCAAAATGTGGAAGCTCAACAGTATACTTATTAACAACCTCTGGGTCAAAGAGGAAATCAAGGAAGAAATCAAAATGTTTTGAGACTTCAATGAAAATGAAGACATAAGCTATCAAAATATTTGGGACACAGCTAAGGCAGTACTGAGAGGGAAGTTCATAGCTATACAAGCACATATTAGGAAATAAGAAAAAGCACAAATAAACAGCCTGGTTGCACATCTTAAAGACCTAGAAGAAGAAGAACAAAGGAACCCTAAGGCAACCAGAAGGACAGAAATCACTAAAGTTAGGGCAGAAATCAATAACATTGAGAATAAGAAAACCATAGAAAAGATCAACGAAAGTAAATGTTGGTTCTTCGAAAGAGTGAACAAAATCAACAAACCTTTAGCCAGACTCACAAAAAAAAAAAAAAAGGGAGAAGACCCAAATAAATCGGATAGTAAATGAAAGAGGAGATATCACAACAGACACCACAGAAATTCAACATATCATGTGAGGCTTCTATGAACAACTATATGCCACCAAGCTAGAGAACCTGGAAGAAATGGGCGATTTCCTAGATACTTACCAACTTCCAAAATTAAGTAAAGAGGAAGTGGATAACATGAACAGGCCCATCACAGCTAATGAAATTGAAACAGTTATCAAAAATCTCCCCAAAAATAGAAGTCCTGGACTAGATGGTTTTACAAATGAATTCGACGTTTTACAAATGAATTCTACAAAACCTTCAAAGAAGAACTAATATGTCTACTTTTAAAAGTCTTCCAGAAGATTGAAGACATTGGAATACTCCCTGCCAGCTTGAATGAAGCTAACATCACTCTGATACCAAAAGCAGACAGGGACACAACCAAAAAAGAAAACTACAGAACAATATCTCTGATGAACATAGATGCTAAAATACTGAACAAAATTCTAGCCAACCAGATACAGCAGTATATTCAAAAGATTATTCTTCATGACCAAGTGGGATTTATTCCAGGCATGCAAGGTTGGTTTAATATACGTAAATCAATCAATGTGATCCACCACATCAACAAAAGCAAGACCAAAAACCACATGGTCATATCAATAGATGCAGAGAAAGCCTTTGACAAAATACAACATCCCTTTATGATCAAAACACTACAAAAACTGGGAATAGATGGAAAATTCCTGAAGATAGTGGAGTCTATCTATAGCAAACCTACAGCCAACATCATACTCAATGGTGAAAAACTGGAAGCATTTCCCCTCAGATCAGGTACTAGACAGGGCTGCCCACTATCACCATTACTATTCAACATAGTGTTGGAAGTTCTTGCCATAGCAATCAGGCAGGAGCAAGGAATTAAAGGCATACAGATTGGAAGAGAAGAAGTCAAACTCTCCCTATTTGCAGAGGACATGATAGTATACACAGAAAAACCTACGGAATCCAGCAAGAAGCTTTTGGAAGTCATCAGGAAATACAGTAAGGTGTCAGGCTACAAAATTAACATTCAAAAGTCAGTGGCATTCCTCTATGCAAACACTAAGCTAGAAGAAACTGAAATCCAGAAATCAATTCCTTTTACTATAGCAACAAAAACAATAAAATATCTAGGAGTAAACCTAACCCAAGAAGTGAAAGACTTGTATACTGAAAATTATGAATCAGTACTCAAGGAAATTGAAAAAGACACAAAGAAGTGGAGAGATATTCCATGTTCATGGGTTGGTAGAATTAACATCATCAAAATGAATATACTACCCAGAGCCATATACAAATTTAATGCTATCCCCATCAAGATCCCAAGAACATTTTTTAGGAGAATAGAACAAATGCTACAAATGTTTATCTGGAACCAGAAAAGACCTAGAATTGCCAAATCAATCTTGAGAAAAAAAGAACAGAACTGGAGGCATCACACTCCCAGATCTCAAATTGGATTATAGGGCCATTGTCATCAAAACTACTTGGTACTGGAACATGAATAGACACACTGACCAGTGGAATAGAATTGAGAGCCCAGAAGTGAGCCCCCATACCTATGGACATCTAATCTTTGACAAAGAGGCCCAGACTATTAAATGGGGAAATCAGAGTCTCTTCAACAAATGGTCTTGGAAACAATGGGTTGAAACATGCAGAAGAATGAAACTGAACCACTGTATTTCACCAAATACAAATACAAATTCCAAGTGGATCAAGGTCTTGGATGTTAGACCACAAACTATCAGATACTTAAAATATTGGCAAAACTCTTTTCCGCATACATTTTAAAGGCATCTTCAATGAAACGAATCCAATTACAAAGAAGACTAAGGCAAGTATAAACCTATGGGACTACATCAAATTAAAAATCTTCTCCAGAGCAAAAGAAACCACAACCCAAACCAAGAGACCCCTCACAGAATGGGAAAAGATCTTTACATGCCGTACATCAGACAAGAGTTTAATAACCAACATATATAAAGAGCTTGCCTAGTCGAACCTGAAATGGAATTGGAGTATTACACCAAAGTAAAAGACTCTGGGGTGGGTGGGTGGGTGGGGAGAATACAGGTCCATGAAAAATGATGAATTAAATAGTGGGGGTTGTATTGTTAAATGGGAATCTGGGGAATGTTATACATGTAAAAAAAAAAAAAAAAGAAGTAGAAACGCAAAGCAGAAATTGACTGAGTTTGGAGTATGGCACCAAAGTAAGAAAGCAGAAGTACACTAGAGTTTGCAGTGAGTACCTCCCTAATACTTCCTCTCCACTTTTCCAAGCTTTGGGTCCATGATTGCTCAACAATTTGTTTGGCTTTGTATGTTAACTCTCTTTTCAGTCACCAGGTTCCAGGTGTCATCAGGATGCCGGCCAGACTTCCCTGGATTGAAGACCCCGCCAATGTGTCCTGGAGCTCAGCTTCCCCAGAGACCCACCCTACTAGGGAAAGAGAGAGGCAGACTGGGAGTATGGACCGACCAGTCAACGCCCATGTTCAGCGTGGAAGCAATGACAGAAGCCAGACCTTCTACCTTCTGTAACCCACAATGACCCTGGGTCCATGCTCCCAGAGGGATAGAGAATGGGAAAGCTATCGGGGGAGGGGGTGGGATATGGAGATTGGGCGGTGGGAATTGTGTGGAGTTGTACCCCTCCTACCCTATGGTTTTGTTAATTAATCCTTTCTTAAATAAAAAAATTTAAAAAAAAGAGCTTGCCTAACTCAACAACAAGATAACAAATAACCCCATCCAAAAATGGAGGGAGGACATAGACAGAATATTCACCACAGAAGGGATCCAAAAGGCCGAGAAACACATGAAAAAATGCTCCAAGTCTCTGATTGTCAGAGAAATGCAAATCAAGACAACAATGAGATACCACTTCACTCCTGTGAGAATGTCGTACATCAGAAAAGGTAACAGCAGCAAATGCTGGAGAGGATGTGGGGTCAAAGGAACCCTCCTACACTGCTGGTGGGAATGTCAATTGGTCCAACCTCTGTGGAGAACAGTCTGGAGAACTTTCAGAAGGCTAGAAATGGACCTACCCTATGACCCTGCAGTTCCTCTCCTGGGGATATATCCTAAGGAACCCAACATATCCATCCAAAAAGATCTGTGTACACATATGTTCTTGGCAGCACAATTTGTAATAGCCAAAACCTGGAAGCAACCCAGGTGTCCAACAACAGATGAGTGACTGAGCAAGTTGTGGTATATATATATATATATATATATATATATATATATATATATATATATATATACAGTGGAATACTACTCAGCTGTAATAAATGGTGACTTCACTGTTTTCAGCTGATCTTGGATGGACCTTGAAAAAATCATGCTGAGTGAAATAAGTCAGAAACAGAAGGATGAATATGGGATGATCTCACTCTCAGGCCGAAGTTGAAAAACAAGATCAGAAAAGAAAACACAAGTAGAACCTGAAATGGAATTGGCGTATCACACCAAAGTAAAAGACTCTGGGATAGGTGGGTGGGGAGAACACAGGTCCAAGAAGGATTCAGAGGACCTAGTGGGGGTTCTATTGTTATATGGGAAACTGGGGAATGTTATGCATGTACAAACTATTGTACTTACTGTTGAATGTAAAACATTAATTTCCCAATAAAAAAAGAGAGAAAGAAAGTTTGAGACATTCAATCAATTTTTCCCCTCTCATATTAATTAAATAGTGTTTTATATGACTACAAATTAATAGGAGTGTACATTAACACCATTCCCACCACCAAAAGAATGTGTCCCATCCCAATCCCCCCCCCCCCAGTGAAGCCTAACTTCAGCCCTCACTGTCACCCCAGAGATTTTTACTTTGGTGCCTACTCCAAATTCAGTCAGAACTTGCTTTGAGTTTACCTTTCTGTTTTTCTTTCTCAAATTCTTTCTGTGGGTGAGATCATCGTCTTTCTGATTTATCTCACTTAACATAATTCCTTCTAGCTCCATCCAAGATGGGTCAGAGAAGGTGGGTTCATTGTTCTTCATAGCTGCATAGTATTCAATTGTGTATATACACCACAGCTTTCTCAGCCATTCATTTGTTGTTGGGCACCTTTTGGGTATCTTCTGTAGTGAATGTTCTGTTCATAGCCTATGGCCATTTTTGGATGGGGTCATCTGCTTTTTTTTTTTGTTGTTGTTGCTAAGTTTGCTGAACTCTTTGTTGGTAAAACAGACTGGAGGTGTTGCCTCAACTGGTAAACTGCTAGACTGTTACCAGCCACTCAGTCTCTCCTCAGGCTACCCCCCTGTCCATGAGCCACACGTGTTTGCACTGGTTTGGTGGGTTCCTGAAGTCGTTCTAGTCCTGCCTTGTTGCGGCCCCAGGTGTCCTCCTTTGGTATTCCTAGTTGACCTGGGAGAGGAGAGGAAACACAGCTGCTACTGCTCCGTAGCCCCGCCTCCAGAAGTCTCCCAGGCCTTATGAGTTTTAACCTCAGCACGTTCTGCTTTAAGTGACATTGGGCCATATAAAAAGGAAAACAGAAAGTGAAATTTGCCCTAATTGTGGTGTATTGTACCAAAGCAAAAGGACTCTGGTAGAAGGAGGGCAGAGAGAGGGCTGGGGACTTTGAGGTCCTGTGTATGATAGTGGAGAGGGATGTAGGCTGGGGGAGAGAGTGTCTTGCAGACACCTATCATGGGAGATGAGATATTGTAGGGGGCTGGGCTGGGTGGTGGCACACCTGATTGAGCATACATGTTACTATGCTCAAGGACAAAGAATCAAGCCCGTACTCCCCACCTGCAGAATGGAAGCTTCATGAGCAGTGAAGTGTGTACAAGGGACGTCTCTTTGTCTTTCCCATTCTGTTTCCCCCTTCCCTCTCAGTTTCTCTCTGTTCTATCAAATAAATAAATAAGTGAGAATTAAAAAAGAGGAAAAGTGGCTGCCAGGAGTGGTGGACTCAACAGTGCTAGCACTAAGCTCCAGTAATAACCCTGATGCAATGAGAAAGAAAGAAAGAAAGAAAGAGAGAGAGAAATTTGTACTCATGTGTTAACAACTGTATTGTAAACCATTAAGCCCCAATAAAATAAAAGAACAAATTTCATTCTTTTTTTAAATATTATTTATTTATCATTGTATAGAGACAGAGAGAAATTGAGAGGGGACAATGGGGAGATAGAGGGGGGAGAGACAGAGAGACAACTGCAGACCTGATTCACCACTTGTGAAACTTTCCCCCTCCAGGTGGGGACCAGGGGCTTGAACCTGTATCTTACACACTGTAATGAGTGTGCTAAGCCAGGTGCACCACCACCTGGACCCATATTTATTTATTTTAAAATTATATATATATATATATATATATATATATATATACATACATACATACATACATACATGCATGGAAAGAGAAAGAGACCAACCAGAGCACTGCTTGGCTCTGGCTGATGGTGGTGCTGGGGATTGAACTGTGACCTCAGAATCTCAGGCAGGAAAATCTTTTGCAGAAACATTATGCTGTCTACTGAAACCCTAGAACAGATATGTCAATATTTATCTAATTTTTCTGAAAGGGGGTGAGAAGACTAGAGCACTGCTCCAGCATATGTGGTGCCAGGTATGAGACCCAAGGCCTCGTGCATGCATGAAAATCCTGTGTTGCATGCATGAAAATCCAGCCACCCCCCCCATACCTGTGTGTGTGTGTGTGTGTGTGTGTGTGTGTAGCCTAGGCCTTGAACACACACACAATTTCACAGCTCCCAGGCCACCTATATGCACACGCACACACATACACACATGCACACACATATATAATATATATAATATATATATATAGAGAGAGAGAGGGAGAGAGGAGAGAAAGGAAGAGAGAGAGAGAGAGAGAGAGAGAGAGGAGACCCTGGCACTGGAACTTGACCCAGTCCGGCAGCATCCTCAGATAGGATGCTGAACTTGAACCTGGGTCTACACTACATGGTGAGTTACATATATTTTCCCCTGCTAACTTTTTTTTGCCTCCAGGGTTATTGCTGGGGCTCAGTGCCTGCACTACAATTCCACTACTCCTGGAAGCCATTTTCCCCACTTTGTTGTCCTTGTTGTTGTTATTGTTATTGCTGTCATTCCTGTTGTTGTTGGATAGGACAGAGAGAAATGGAGAGAGGAGGGAAAGACAGAGAGGGAGACAGAAAGATAGACACTTGCAGACCTGCTTCACTGCCTGTGAAGCAACCCCCTTGCAGGTGAGGAGCTGGGGACTCAAACAGGGATCCTTGCACTGGTCCTTGTGCTTCTCACATGTGCGCTTAACCCATTGTGCTACTGCCCGGCCCCCTAACTTTTTTTTTGACTGGGACTTTATGCCACACAGAATTCCATAACTCCTTGTGGATTCTTTTCCCCTTTTCATTAGAAGGAGGGAGGGAGGGAGAGAAGGAGGGAAGGAAAGAGGAGGGAAGGAGGGAGGGAGAGAGGGGTGGATAGAAAGAGAGGAAGAGAAAAGTAGGGAGTCCACTTCATGTCTTGTAAAGCTTCCTTTGTGCAGATGCTTCTGTGGTTGGGGGCTCCACCCTGGGCCATTCTGCATAGGAAAGTGTACACTATCCCAGGTGAACTATCTCCAGCCCCATCCCACCCTCATTAACTTTTTAAATTTTAAAGCAGAGCACTGCTCAGCTCTGGATTATGGCAGTGAATGGGATTGAATTTGGGACTTTGGAGCCTCAAGCATGAGAGTCCCTCTGCATAACCACTGTGCTATCTCCCCCTGCCCATCCCACTAACTTGTAAAACTGGGAAACCAATGACATCTCATTTAGTCAACCCAAATTTTGCACTTAATTTATCACTGACTGGGTCATAGCATCCAAGTCCTACAACAGAGAATTTTAAGGCAGTGGGCTCTTAAAACTGTTAGGAACTGAGAAAAAAATCATAATAATAACAGCGATTCACATGAGGCAGAGCTCTCTGTCATCTGTTTCTTGTTCAGTAACTCCCTTCTAACTCAGTAACTCCCTTAAGATTAGAGAGTGTACCTTGTTTAACTGTAATGGGTCCCCAGGTCTAAGTGTAACTTGAGCCCTGGTATTGATTAAGTCCAGGAAGCTTTGCCAGTTGGTGCATTTCAGCAGAGAGGACAGCTCATTCTGAACCTGTGTGGTGGAGGTGCACAAGCCTGCCAGTGCCCTTTTGCCTTTGTGCTGTGTGAATTTCTCTTTCCAGTTTTGTCACCCCATGGACTTTTGTGTCAGTTGATTTTTTTTTTCTAGCAGCCATGAGAGCCTGAACTTTTTTTAAATTTCTTTATTGGGGGATTAATGGTTTACAGTCAACAGTAAAATACAATAGTTTGTACATGAATAACATTTCCACTTAACAGTACAATCCCCACTAGGTCCTCCTCTGCCATCATGTTTCAGAGAGACTGAACTCCTAAGCAGCAGAGTAGCAGAGTAACAGAGCAGCACTATGATGAATTTTTCCATTCTTTCAATCTCTGATATATATATATATACATATACATATATATATATTTTTTTTTTTCCCTGGTGCTCCCATGTGGTGCTGGGGCTTGAGCCCACGTGGCATACATGTGGCAGTGCACACCCCCTACTAAGTAGGATATCTTCCAGCCCCTGGGACTACCCTACCCATAAAGTCTCCCCCCACTTTCCTCCCTGTAAAAGCCCTCACATTTTTTACCTTACATTTTTTTAGTACTATTTTTTTGGGGAATTAATGTTTTACATTCAACAGTAAGTACAATAGTTTGTACATGCATAACATTTCCCAGATTCCCATATAACAATACAACCCCCACTAGGTCCTCTGAATCCTTCTTGGACCTGTATTTTTTGACCTCACATTTTGACCTTAAACCCTACAGAGCTTCTGCTTTCAGCATCTGTCTCTGTCCGACCACTAGTGACATAGACCTTCTTAATGGCTTAGAGGGGAAAGTTTGAGGACCTTGGGGTCTGCCTCATAGGTGAATCCCTCCTTCTGCAGCGGGTGCCATCCAGTCTTCCCAAGGGTGTGGGCTTCAGGCACTGAAATTATTATGACCTTAAATTGCACGGGATCTGTCAAGCCCTGTGGTCACCACGTTAACCATTTGGCATGCTGGCGAAGGGTAGCACTGAGCTAAACCCAGGAGCAGAGGCATTAGAGAGGGGGTACACCCGGGGAGAGCAGTTAAGTCTGGAACACTCTTTCCCAGGGCCATGTTGCAGCTTGAGAAGCTTAGGGATTGGGAAGGCAGGCACAGCAGTAGCAAGGGAAGTAGCAGCCCTGGGAGGAATCAAGGATGCTGCCTGAGCCTGGCAGAGCAATGGCTGCTGGGTACCTGGGCTGCCATGCTTAACTCTCTCCAGTATGGTAGTAGATAGACTCATCACAGAGAGGTCCCTCGAATTGAGCAATGGGAAATAAGCAACCAGGAACAGCAGTCAGGCTGGACACTGTGACAAGAGCTAGAGCTCTGTCCTTGGTAATGGGGACTGCTAGGGTACTTGGGGTGACATCTTCATAGGCATGAGGTCACCTGCTAATCCCAGGCCAAAGTCAATGGCACATCTTCATGGGGTACTTTTTCAATATTTATTTATATTTTCTTTTATTATAGTATATTTATTTATTTGATAAAGACAGAAATCAAGAGGAAAGGGAAGAGAAAAGGGGAGAGATAGAGAGACACCCGCAGTACTGCTTCACTACTTGTGAAGCTTCCCTTCTGCAGGTGGGGACCAGAGGCTTGAACCTGACTGACACATAACGTGTACGCTCAACTGAGTGTTCCAACCTCCCAGCCCCATGCTTTCTTTTATCATTTTACGGGGGTGGGTAATGAATTACAGTATAGTTGCTGACACATGAGTACAATTTCTCATCTCCCCATGATAGGTGTCTGCAAGGCACTCTCACCCACAACTGAGGTCCTTTTCCTGCACCAGGAGGCCAGCACCCATCTACCTCACCCCTTTCTCTTCTTGCTGCAACCTACCAAAACCAGTTACTGAGCAGCACTTTTTTTTTTTTTTTGCCTCTGGGCTTATTGCTGGGGGTTGGTCCCTGCACTACATATCCACCGCTCCTGGAAGCCATTTTTTCCCCTTTTGTTGCCCTTGTTGTTTATTGTTGTTGTTATTGCTTTACTGTTGTTGGATTGGACAGAGAGAAATGAAGAGAGGAAGGGAAGACAGAGAGGGGGAGAGAAAGATAGACACCTGCAGACCTGCTTCACCGCTTGTGAAGCGACCTCCTTGCAGATGGAGAGCCGGCGTCTCAAACCAAGATCCTTGAGTCGGTCCTTGCGCTTGGCACCGTGTGCACTTAACCCACTGCCACTGCCCAGCCCTGGAGCAGCAATTCTTATCCTGACGGAAATAACATTTAGAGTAAGAAGAGATGACAGTGCTCAACAAATGCAGCATAGTCCCTTGCAAGCCAAAGCACAGGTTCATCAGTCATTAGTTGTGCTGGCCCAGGCAGTATTTGCCACACAATGAACTTTCTAGCAAGAGGCCCTTGTAGGCCAGGGTTTGCCTGCTTGAAACTCCAGAAAAGTCAAGAAAGGGACAGTGTGGTTCCCTATAAGGGCAGTAGCCCTTAGAGACTAATATGCTGTTCAGGTATGGGGTACTGTGACTTCTGGGCTATTGGCTTCAGGACCTGTGAAGCTAACCACCTTGTGATGAATTTCAGGAGTGAGTGGTGCTATTGCTCTGGATGGTGACACTCCTGCCTCTGGTAACTGAAAGGCGGGGTGGGCATAGACTGCTACAAAGGCCGGCAAGACCCCTGTGTTCAAATTGCAGAGAGATACAACTCAAGACAAAGTGCACAACTACAAAACAAGCAAACAACACACATGCATTTTTTAAAAGCACAACCACCACAGTAAAAGGAGTACACACAGAGATGGAGTAAACAGACTAACAGAAGATGTACACATTCATCTGGGGATCCAGTTGGCGTGACGAAGCTTCTCCAAGTTCCTAAAGTCCCTATCTTTGCAAGTCTCTGCTGCAGTGATGAGTGGGTGGGGCAATAGACCTGGGTTGACGGTGTATGGACTACCTGATTGCTTCAGGGATTGGACCAACAACCTGTCAGGACTTCAGTTCAGGACCATTCAAGGGGAGGGACAAACACACACACACACACACGCTGACCCTTCAGAGGATTCCTGCTCAGGATTGTCGTCCACTCCTTTCCCATTGCCATTGGAGCTCTTGTTTTATCTTTAAGTCCAGTTGGTCTTGTTTCCTCTGGAGCCTCAGTCTAATACATCATGGAAACTAGCTCATCAGCCATGAGCAGTGTGTCTTGGTCCATGCTTGGCCTCTCCTGTTTGTTGCTCTGATTATTCTGGTAACTTCCTATTCACCTGTTGGCAAAGGTGATATGCTATGATATGCAATCCCCTCCCTTGATAGCTTCCCTATCATTTATCCTTCTGTGTTGGGCAGTACGCCAGCTTCCCCCTGCTTATCCCTGCGGTCTATTTACATAACCAGTTACCTAGGAACACTCCCAACACTGGAGAGATGAGAGTGATGGCAGGTTATTAGTTGTATATACTTACAGCCTAGAGGAGGGGGACACTTCATGTTACATAGAGCCACAAGGGATTTGCACTTGGGAATAGAGTGGACAACTCTATGTGGGAGGCTTCACAGTATCAAGAGGATGGGGAATGGTGGGAGAGATATCACAGTGGTTCTGCGAAAGATACTTCCATGCCGGAAGCTCCAAAGTCCCAGGTTTAACCCCCAACACCACCATAAGCCAGTGCTGAGCAGTGCTCTGGTCTCTCTGTGTATCTTTCTCTCTGTTTTCCACACTCTTTCATTAAAACAAAACACACACACACACACACACCTTCCTGTGATTGATTTTTTAAAGTATAGGACATCTATGAACTGGAAGGTTCTAAAGCCCATTACTCAGAAATAGACAGGAACTATGTCTGGTCTCCATAGTAAGGAGTAGTCTTTATCTGCAGAACCATCATGAAAAGAGAAGTTTGCAGCTAGGTCATTTGAGACACTCCCAAATTTCTTACATGTCAAGTAGCCCATACCACATTCCATTACAATTCCCTTTCTGATTTAAAAGACAATTGTATAAAGCAATCAGGACAAATATATATCGATAGACATACATGATAATAAAGATGTCATTTCACAAAGGAAGTGGAAGTAAATAGAGTACTTTTGGAAGAAAATTCTTGTTCAATATTTAGACTAATGGGCATCAATTTCAACTAGAGTTTTATAAGCTAATATCTTAATACAGTAATTGCAATCCCAAGGGACACTATGAGGAAAAGAACTCAGAATATAATAAAAAAAAACAAACTATGTAATTAAAATGGTGGACCAGAAAATCCATGCAACACAAAAGAAAGTATTAATTGAGGAATTTATGAACAAAAATGACATGAAATATAGAAAAAAGCAGACACAAATTCTGCCTTTTAATAGTTAAATTAAGTCCCAACAGATTAAACACTGTAGTCAAAATGCAGAGATTGAAAGAATGGATTTGAAAGCATGATCCAATTATATACCATCCACAAGAGAATTTTTTTTTCAAAGACACAATTAAATTGAAAATAAAAGGATGGGAAAGGAAGGATCATGAAAACAGTAACCAAAGTGGGTAGACTAATACAAGTCAAAATAGACCTTTAAGATAAAATTATTATTGCTAGATATAAGGAAAGATATTTTGTAATGATAACAAGGTTAATAATTCAGAGGGATATAATAATTGTAAGTCTACATGTGCCTAAAACAACCTCTCCATATATGTGAAGCAAAAATAGAAAAAAATCCGGGAATAAAGAAATAATTCAACATAAATACTTAGGAACATTGTTAACCTTATGGAATTTTTTTTAATTTACTTTTTTATTGCCACCAGGGTTATTCCTGGGGCTTGGTGCCTGCCCAACGAATCCATAGCTCCTGATGGTAATTGTTTCCCTTTTTTAAATTTTTACTTATAAAATGGAAATATTGACAAGACTATAGGATATGAGGGGTACATTTCCATACAATGCCCAATCCCCTCCCTTGATAGCTTCCCTATCATTTATCCTTCTGTGTTGGGCAGTACGCCAGCTTCCCCCTGCTTATCCCTGCGGTCTATTTACATAACCAGTTACCTAGAAACCACCCTGCCTGCAGGGCACTGGTTTAATCCCACTGGTTCACGATGTCTTTTTGCTTCGTCCCCTGTCATAGTCACCCTGATTTCCACCAGTCTCTTTTCACTCCACCCTCTCTACCTCACATCTTGTTTCCACCCTACTTGGCGAGTATATATACAGCTGCTCTTCTGTTTTAACACACTTGGGATTGCCTTCCAGCTCCGAGAGTTCCAGAGTTTATCTCCTGCGATGCTAGCTCGGCAAGAGTTCCTGATCCCTCTCCCACGTAGCAACCTAGGTTGGCTCCAGTTGAGTTCTCTCCAACCCAGAGAGCACTTGCTCGGGAAGAAGCACCCTCAGGCTCTCCCGGCACTTCTGGGAGTATGGACCCAGGTTCATTATGGGGTGTAGAAGGTGGAAGGTCTGGCTTCTGTAATTGCTTCCCCGCTGAACATGGGTGTTGGCAGGTCGATCCATACTCCCAGCCTGCCTCTCTCTTTCCCTAGTGGGGCAGGGATCTGAGGAGATGGATAAGACACATGATGGGGTCGTCTGCCCAGGGAAGTTAGGTTGGCATCATGGTATCATCAGGAATCTGGTGGCTGAAAAAGAGTTAAGATATAAAGCAGACCAAATTGTTGACTGATTAACATGAACCTAAAGGCAAGAATATTGCAGCTGAAGATTTGGGGTCTCCATTTCGGAAAAAGCTAGTAGGTCTATTTTAGATATATTCCCAGGGGCCCATGACTTTACTAGTTTTTGCCTGCACCTGGCATCTAATATGCAGGTGGACCCAGGTTATTGTCTGGGGAGATGGTGTCATAGTTGGTGAAAGGACTAGAAAGCTGGATCAGGGAAGAGAGTGGCTCCCAAATATGGAGAAAATATATACATATAACTGTAAAAAGTATATACATATAACTGTAAATTCCACCAGTTTGATCTGGGGCCCATATTCAGCAGAGGAGCCCATGTAACCTCTGCATCCCTATAGGTCTGAGCTCGCATTCTGTGATCGCAGCTAGGAACATTCCAGGTTGCACTAATTTCAGGACCCATCTTCTTTGGGTGGTAGGTAGAGTATGTTGTCCAGCCTCCCTTCAGAGAATGGAATACTCCCTACAATTACTGATCCACATTGAGGGCAAGGTCATATAGGGGTCTATTATGTTGTTCCTAATGGAGATGACCAGTGACAGTGGCAAGAGGGATCTGTTAGAGGTCTAGGCCCATCATGTCTGTGTGGGAATCCCAGGACTCCCTGACTAGGACCCCAGGTGATGGGATGGCCTGGTAATGACTAAAGAGTCATCATTAAAGTATGCCAGTCTCTTGCCCTTATTCAGCTTTGTAGTCCTTACTTTGTCTGACAAGGTTAGCTTTGGAGTGATTGAAGGATGTGATAGTAGGAGGTAGGTGAGGAGGGTATCTAGGTCTAAGTAGAAACTGTTTAATTAGGTACTTGAAGGTGAGCAAGCTGTGGTATATATACACAATGGAATACTATGCAGCTATTAAGAACAATGAACCCACCTTCTCTGACCCATCTTGATGGAGCTAGAAGGAATTATGTTAAGTGAGATAAATCAGAAAGACAGAGATGACCGGTGTAAGGATCCCGGTTCAAGCCCCCGGCTCCCCACCTTCAGGGGGTTCGCTTCACAGGCGGTGAAGCAGGTCTGCAGGTGTCTATCTTTCTCTTCTCCTCTCTGTCTTCCACTCCTCTCTCCATTTCTCTCTGTCCTATCCAACAACGATGACATCAACAACAATAGCTACAACAACAATAAAAACAACAAGGGCAACAAAAAGGAAATAAATATAAATAAATATTTTTTTTAAAAAAAGAAAGAAAGACAAAAACGAGTATGGGATGATCCAACTCATAAACAGAAGTTGAGAAAAAAAGAACAGAAAAAGAAACTCAAAGCAGAATCTGACTGAGTTTGGAGTATGGCACCAAAGTAAAAATCTCTGGGTGGAGGGTAGGGGTAGATGGTCAGTTTCACTAGGGGTGGAGGGGAGGGACACAGACTTTTGGTTGTGGGAATGTTGTTAATATACATTCCTATTAACCTACAGCCTCACAAATAACTATTTAATTAATATGAGAGGGGAAAATAGATTGAATGTATCAAACTTTTTAGTGCATATACCACAGGCTGAGTATATGTTCCTTCAATCTAAGCACTTAAGACTTTAAATTGATAATCAGATTGAATTTTAACAGTGGGATCAAATTGTTAATACATTTATAACAATGACTTATTCTTTGAGATATTAAATCTCCTAAAAGTTTAGACCAGGGATAACAGAAGCAACTGGTGGTGTTCTTTTATATAAATAGCATAAAAGGACATAAATTATGGTGAGATCTTGTATGATACAACAAATCCTAATAGTGGGATTTTCAAAGTTAACCCAATTGCAAAATAATTTGGTTATAGCAGTAACTATCTATTGCCTTCTTAAACCCTAAGACAGCATGAAACTTCTCCTTTCTCTATAAAGCCCATATTTCTCCCAGTCCTGGAACCTCTAGGGTGAGGCTCACTTTGCTGCATGCTTCTCTCAATTTATACCAACTGATACTGCATCTGCTGATCCCAACCTAATCAATGCAACCAGTACCACCTCGGCATGGCTTCACTTCACACTGTGTCCAGAGACGTCAGGCGTGGAATGTTAACCCTTCATTACTCTGGTGAGACCTTTCCTAGTTGATAGGACTCCTTAATTCCATTTTGGGTAGTGTACTTCTTAATAAAACCTCAAAACCTAGATATAGAACAGGGTCCATAAGATAGGATATGTATATGTATCCATAAGTTAGGGCAAAATATATACCTTAAAGAAAAGTGCACAATAATTTGCAGTGAGTCGATAAATGAAGCAAGCAAGTATTTAAAGGAATACTATGAGTGCTTTCTCCCCCGCCAAGAGAATTGCATCAGTCCTGTTAATTTCGCGGGCCTGCTTGGCCCCGCCCCGGAGGGACCACACCAGAGTTCGGGAGTGCCAGAGTTGGAGAGGGTTCCAGAGTTCCAGAGTGACAGAGTTGGAGCGTTTCAGAGTTCCAGAGTTGGAGGGTTCCTGAGTTCGAGAATAAGAGAGTGCTTATGCCGCCACAAAGAGACAGCAGAGTTCTGTTTGGTGATTAGTTTGTCTTAGTTTATGAATCGTTGTTCCTGAATAAAGAAATACAGCTTTCCTGCCCAGCCGTTGTCTCCGCGTCTCTGTTACCCGCCCGTGAAGCTAGCCCGCCCGGCTAGAGCCTCCGAATTTTAACAACAAAGGCTGTATACCAACCAAGTCTATAGCTTAGATGAAATGCATACATTTCTAGGCTGACATAAGTTACCAAAACTGACTCAGGGAGAAAAAGTAACTCTGAAGACCTACCCAAATAAAATGATTGAATAAGGAATAAAGAATCCCTACAAAAAATCTACTCAGAACCATACATCTTCAGTGGTGCCTTCTACCTCACGTTTAAAGAATTGACAGCAATGTCTCACAAACTCAAAAGAGAAAAAAAATACAAGAGGATGGAATACTTTTTAATTAATTCTATAACTCTGATACCAATAACCAGATAAACTACCAAAGTAAAATTAAAATCCAAGCTCCACTTTTTGTTTGGATACCAAACTGCTCAGTGCCCTCTGGTGGTGGGGCAGGTAATGGTGTGGTGGAGGGTAAAATATACTGAAACCCTTCTTGGAGAGGTGTGGGACTTTACCCATGTGACATCAATTATCCTACAAATCAACATTTCCTCAATAAAGCAACTAAAAATAGAAATACAAGTAAACCGGGAGTCAGGTAGTGGCATAGCAGGTTAAGCGCACGTGACACAAAGCGCAAGGACCGGCTAAGGATCCAGGTTCGAGCCCCAGGCTCCCCACCTGCAGGGGAGTCACTTCACAGGTGGTGAAGCAGGTCTGCAGGTGTCTTTTTCTTTCCCCCTCTCTGTCTTCCCCTCCTCTCTCCATTTCTCTCTGTCCTGTCCAACAACAACATCAATAACCACAACAACGTTAAACAACAAGGGCAACAAAAGGGAAAATAAATAAATAAATACAAAAATAAAAAAGAAAGAAATACAAGTAAACCAAATCTAACAGTGTATAAAAAGAATTATATCGGGAGTCGGGCTGTAGTACAGCGGGTTAAGCGCAGGTGGCGCAAAGCACAAGGACCGGCATAAGGATCCCGGTTCGAACCCCGGCTCCCCACCTGCAGGGGAGTCGCTTCACAGGCGGTGAAGCAGGTCTGCAGGTG